>NW_015172028.1:503866-517152 GCF_001447785.1 Gekko japonicus | reverse complement strand
CCCCCCAGTTTCAAAAAGATTGGACTGTGGGTCCAATTCTATGAAAAGAAGAAGAAGAAGAAGAAGAAGAAGAAAAGAAGAAAAGAAGAAGAAGAAGAAGAAGAAGAAGAAGAAGAAGAAGAAGAAGAAGAAGAAGAAGAAGAAGAAGAAGAGGAGGAGGAGGAGGAGGAGGAGGAGATTGGATTTATACCCCGCCCTTCACTACCCAAAGGTGTCTCAGAGCGGCTTACAAACTCCTTTCCCTTCCCCTCCCCACAACAGACACCCTGTGAGGTAGGTGGGGCTGAGAGAGCTCTTGACAGAACTGCTCTTTTTCAAGAACAGCTCTTATCAAAACTACGGCTTGCCAAAGGTCATCCAGCCAGGTGCAAGTGGAGGAGTGGGGAATCAAACCTGGTTCTCCCAGATTAGAATCTGCACACTTAACCACTACACCAAATTGGGGGAAGGAAAACAAGCCACCCAGGAGCCCATTCATAGCAGTGAAGGATTCCCCCCCCTCCTCCGGCCCAGCCAAATGAAATGTCCCTCTGCCTTCAGCCTTTTAAACTTCTTTTGCTTTGATTTTTATTGTCACCTTAATTGTCTTCCTGTCACGAGGGGCCCTGTGCTTTGAAGGGCAAAATAAAATTTAGCTATGGCTTTGCCTTGCTCTTTCACTTTTCGGGAACACGGCCATATTTTATATTACAGGTTGCCTTGCTTGGCTGATCTCCCTTCTAATGAAAGTACGCAGTGATTGAATGGCGCTCCATTCCGCTCCCCTACCTGGCTACTTCATTCTCCACGGGTTTGCTTTTGGTTTTGAAATATATGTTTCCAGGGGAGCAGAAGAAACACACTTCCCTTTATCTGAGGGGAAGGGGCTGCAGCTGTGGATGCGACGCCTCTGTACACTCGTCTCAATCCAGGAGCGCTTTATGGATGGAGGAGTGTGTGGCTGGATACCCTCACTTAAACGAGCCGCTTAATTTCAGCAGGGAGATCCAGTTAGGGAAGTTACTGGGTTTCATTCAAATGAAAAAAGTTTGCTTCTTTTATGATCTCCTGTCATGGAAGAAAAATGTAGCTGTCTTCTTCCTCACTGCAATAAGGAAGTCCAATAGTCAATCGTTAAACGGAGCTCTGTTTTTCTATAGAAACTCTACACAGTGGATACATTGCATACAAATGACATATACAACTGCCATTAACAGACTGTAAAGGGGCAGAAGGGGGGGTAGGAAGATGGTGTGGAAAGGCTGTAAAAGCAGAGGTCATTTTGGGGGGGATCGCAGTTCCCCCGGGTGAGGTACGGGGGGCGGGGCACATGACGAAGCCCCGCCCCCTGCTTCTGGCCGCCCCGCTTCCGGCCCTCATTCAGCCAGGAGGAGGCAGGAGAAGAGGGAAGGTAAGTTGCTTCCTCCCTGCCTCTCCCCACCCCTGCCTGCTTGGGGCCAGGGAGGGCCTTCGCGGGGCTTCCTTGCACTCCCACCGGCCTTGCAGGTCCACCGCCGGGCCCCTCATGGGGCTCGGCAGTGGAGCTGTAAGGCCGGCGGCGGCCGGGACCATTGGGGGCGGGGTGTGTGGCCTTATGACACACTTCCGGTGATGTCAGGGGGTGTGGCATATGCTAATGAGTTATGCTAATGAGTTCCCCTATCTCTTTTTCTACGAAACGACCCCTGTGTAAAAGAAATGAATGGGATCGGAAAACGGGCAAACAGAATAGGCAGGGATAGAGCAGGGGTCGCTGAGGGAGTGGGCGAGGGGAAGGTAGTCCACCTACTTGTTAGGTTCTGTCCCTGTTTCTGCTGGTTAGAGTGTCATAGGACTGATTAAACCCAGGGTCAGATCTCGAGTCTGCCCTAAAGCTCCCTGGGTCTCCCTGGGCCTGTGGTGCTCTCCCTTAGCCTAACTTTTCTTACAGGATTGTTTTGCATATAAAATAGAGGAGGCTTCCCTGCACTCCTTGGAAGAAGGATGGGATAAAAACTAAATAATAGTTTGTGCGTTCTGTACATCTAGTTCCAAGAAATGCCAGGATTCCTCTTTAGTTTGTGGGTTTCATACTACCCTTCTTCCAAAGGATAGTATTAAAAAAATTTTTGGCGGGGAGATGGTTTTTTTAAAGCATGGGATAGTTCATCTCAGCTGCAAGATCGTCTTGATAAAAACTGAGACCAGTATCTGCAGCTTGTGTGGTTCTCTGGCATTATTTATTAATGTTGCCTGGCTGCTCCTTGAAGTGTGTCTGGCTCTCTTACGACTGTCCAAATCAAGCTGACCCCAGGTCTTATAGCGTCACACTGTCGCTCCGATCCCCAATAGACCTTCTTTATTCCTAATGTGTTATTGTGTGTACATCTATCCTGACATTGTGCGTGTGCGGATCATGGCAACAAAAAAAAGTAGTCGCTGTTGCTCTCTTGCTTCCCCTTATAAATGTATGCATTATCACACATTTCACAGCTGACAGTTGTGTAACGGACAGCAAGGGTATAGATGGTTTTATGAGCTAGATTATCGGTTTGTGTCCAACAAACAAGAAAGAAACAAAGTGCTTAGGGAGAAAAGGTGGTGAAACTTCTGATGAACACGACTTTCACCAGTAAGGGGTTAACTAACTCCGTTCTAACTTCTCCAGGGCTACGGTCACACACGCTTAGATATTCCAATTTCAGTGCACTTTCCAACTGGATTTTTACTATGTGAACTGGCAAAATCCAGTTGGAAAGTGGATTGAAAGTGGATTATTTAGTGTGTGTGACAGTAGTCTGGAGATCAGTTGGAATTCTGGAAGAACTCCAGGCCCCACCTGGAGGTTGGTAGCCCTAGTCAGTGGGCTGCAGTAGAGTTGCCAAGCCCCCACCGGGGTGGGGAGCACTAGGCAAGGCAGAGGGCAGCACCTGGCCAATCCCTACACAAAGTGAAGCACGGTGGTGAATGGCACTTGGGTGAGCTAGCTAGTAGGCTAGGTAGGCTAGTTGGTGGATGGGAAGGAGGGGAGGCAAGAAAGTGGGAGAAGGTACAGGGGCTTTCAAGGAAGGGAAAGAGAAAATAGTGGGGAAAAGGAAAATGAGATGCTCTTTGCAAGTCCCCGTGGGTCCCCCAGTTGTCATCTCTAATATTTATGCTTTATTTCTGATTTATGGAAGCCTAGCCCTATTATATTAAGAACATAAGAAGAGACTTGCTGGATCAGACCAATGGGCCATTTTGTCCAGCATCCTGTCTGGCAAAGTGGTTCCTCTAGAGGTTCAACAACAGGTTGTAAAGACCAAGGCCTTCCACTGATGTTGCCTTCTGGCATTGGTATTCCAAGGTTTATTGCCTCTGAACATGGAGGTTGCCTTTAGTCACCATAGCTAATAGCCACTGGCAGACCTACCCTTTATGAATCTATTGAATCCTCTTTTAAAGCTATCTGTGCCTATCACTAAATCCTCTGACAGTGAATTCTTGAATGTGCAGTTACAACTAATGGATGATGAGAGAGGTCAGCAGTTTGAACAGATAAGCAAGGTGATGTAAGTAAAAATTAACAGATGCTGGTATAAGGTTATAGTCTGGTAAGACATATTAATCACATTTCTAAAAAGTGGATCTTGTAAGAACTATTAGAAATTGTAGTAAGTAAGGAAATCCAGTTCTCTGTTTAAGCCAGGATGGCATGTCTTGTTTGATCCTTTGATGAGTTCTAATTCAGCATTTTCAGGTTATTTATTTATTTATTTTGTTGTTATTGTTCAGTCGCACAGTCGAGTCCGACTCTTCGCGACCCCATGGACCAGATCACGCCAGACCTTCCTGTCTTCCGCCGTCCTCTGAAGTTTGCTCAATTTCATGTTCGCATTGCATCTATGACACTGTCATAGATAAGTTATTTATTTATTTATTTATTTATGGTATTTTTAGTGTGTGCGCACATGTGAGTGTGTGTGTGCACCTGGAAGTCATGGTGACCTCTGGCAACTGACTCCTACTGGGGGGCCTGGAGGATATTCAGAGAGGTGGCTGAATAAAGCCCGCCCTTGTCCTCCCGACTGCTGGTATTCCTTGGCGGTCTCCTATCTAAGTACTTGCCAGAGTCGTTCCTACTTAGCTTCCAAGACCTGCCAAGATTGGGCTTGCCTGGGCTATCCAGGTCAGGGTGAATATATTTATTTATTTAATTCTTTTGTACCCCTTCTTTTCCCCAATGGGGACTCATGGCTGGTTACATCATTCTCCACTCCTCCATTTTGTCCTCAGAACAACCCTGTGAGATAGATTAGGTGGAGAGAATGTGGCTGGCCCAAGGTCACTCAGCGAGCTTCCACAGCACTTCGTAGGTACCCTTTTGGGGGAAAAAACACCATTTTTTTTTAAGACTGCCTTAAAGGCAGAATTTTATTGAAATGTTTACATATTTTACACAGACACAAAATAAACATATAAACATACATACATACACACATGTATGGGGATTTTTATTCTTTTTAACAAACATTATGCTTATGCTTGATCCTCCTTAATCTCTATTCTTGTATATTATATGAAGTAACCCTTCAACTCTACCTCAATCGAGTATCTTCTTTCTAATAAACAAATAGACTGTCCATTATAAACTTGCCTACATGTGATTATCATACCAATTATAAAACCCGTGTCCAAGTATTCTGGAATGTAGAGTCTGTTAAACCTTTTGTCAATAAAGTCAATTTATCCAATTCCGCTGCCTCCAAAACTTTGTTTATAAATTCTCACTTTGTTGGTATCTCTGTTAATTTCCAATATTTTGCGTAATGAATTCTGGCCACCATAGTTAGATATACAATCAAAGAACGGTCATCTTTGTTGGAATTTTCAGGTAAAATGTTCAACAATAAGACCTCTGGTTTAAATATCACTGCCGTGCCTAACACCTTTTTCAAAACTTCATGCACCATTACCCAATATTTCTTAGTTTTTTCACAATGCCACCACATATGGTAAAATGTGCCAACCTTATTTTCACATTTCCAACACTTATTAGAACAGTTTAAATCAATTTTAGCTAACCTTTCAGGTGTTACATACCATCTATAAAACATGTTATAAACATTTTCTTTATAAGGAATAGCTTTAGTGGTCTTAATATTTTTCTTCCATATTTGGTCCCACTGCTCAAAGTTAATGTTATGTCCAATATTCTGCGCCCATTGGATCATATTCCCTTTCACTATCTCCACCCATTTTTATTTTTTTGCAGAACAGTGACTTTTAGGTCAGTAATAGTATGTCCAAGGAGATTTAAATGTTCTTCCTCTGAATTCTGAATGTTGTGGTTTCTTATGTCCAATTTATTATATCTACTTACATTATTTATTGTCCACCTTTCTCACTGAGACTCAAGGCAGATTACGCAGTGTGAGTCTGTGCAGTCAGCAGGATGAGACATCCAATAAGCAATGCCATAGGATTAGGACTGCAGAAATCTGAAACCAAGCAGAGATCTGAAACAAAGCGGTAACAGAGCATAAGTATTAACACGACATATTGAACAGTGCAGAGGACATGTACAACAGACAGAACAGACTGTGCACAGTAGTACAGAGTCCCTCTCCCCTTTATTCCATTACTACCTTTGTAGTAGATGGTTAGACAGTGTTATCAATGCAACGGACATGAAATTAAGCAAACTCCGAAGCATGACGGAAGACAGGAGGGCCTGGCGTGATGTGGTCCATGGGGTCCCGAAGAGTCGGACTCAACTGTGTGACTGAACAATGATGACAACAACAACTGTTGTAACAATACCATCCTAGATAATTGAGCTTTGTATAGTTTGCAGAATGCCAGGTGAGCGGGAACCTTCCTGACCTGCGGTCCTGCAGATATGATGCACCAGGGCCATGAAAAGTTTTATTTTTTTTCTCTTTTTTAAATTATTTTTTATTATTTTCTCAAGAAAAATAGGTGGGATATAAATCTGATAAATAAACAAATAAATAAATAAGAAGGGGAGGGGGAAGATATAGATCCATCAGGTTTGTTAAATATTATGAATTGTGACATACAACAAGTAAAATCCAATGTATTACCAAATGTATTACATAATTCAAATACAGAAACAATAAAGCATCAATATTACAGAATTTTGGGTTAGATTCTCTCTTTAAGGAATAAACAAATAACTCCTACAATTAGCAATAATATATTAATGATAAAAAAGAATACATCTTTAACAGTTGAATGGGCTTCTATACTAAAAACATAAATATTGTCTTAATTGCTTATCTAAATTTGAATTTTATTCTTACTGATTATTTAAATACTAATGGAGTACAAAATAAAACATTGAAATTATAATCAATATCTCCATCATCTTTAATGTGATATTCAAATAATTCCAGAACTAAAAAAGAAAAAAAGTTAATTATTCCCATAATATGAGTAATAAGCTCACCATTTCTGCCGAAATTCCTTTAGTGGTCTTTTGCTTATATAATTGGTTAATTTTGCCAATGTTGCATACTCGGCTAGTTTTTCTCCCCAGGTCTCTATTGTAGGGCAGTCTTCTGTCTTCCATTCCATTGCAAATATTATTCCGGCAGCTGGCAGTGAAAAAGGTCTTTCGTTGTACATGACAGCCAGTACCATGAATTGAACCCAGTAACGGATGAGCAGCTGATGAAGTGCTGCAACATGGGAGCAATATGCATGCCCTGCCTGCCTCCTGATAATAACTGATCTGTGGCATTTTTCACCAACTGGAGGCTCCAGGTTGACTCTGAGAGGAGACCTATGTCGATGGCATTACAGAAGTCTAGCCTCAGTGTTACCATAGCGTGAATCTGGGGGTCCAGATCCGCCAAGTCAGGGGAGGGAGAGAGGGAGAGAAAGTCCTACCCACATGGCTTTTAAACCCATGCAGGACAACCCACTGAGAAATAAACGAATAAGACATACAATAAGCAGAAAGCAGAGAAACATAGAGCTGGAAAGGACCCCTTGGATAATCTAGTCCAACCGCCTGCACAATGCAAGACATGCACAGCTACCCCCTCCCCCACTTCCCCAGAGACCCTTGCTGTATCTCCAAAGGAAGGTTAGAAACCCTTCAGGCTCCCTGAGACAATCTGGCCTGGAGGAAAATTGCTTTCTAACCCCAAAGTGGCATTACCCAGGGCCTGTAACAAAGGGCCGCAAGAGCAGAGCACTGGATCATCCCTTTCTTCGCTCTTTCTCTCAATCTGCCTAAATTCATGGAATCACAGAATCAGCATTGCTGTTAGATGGGCATCTAGCTTAAACCTTTGAAGGAGAGCCCACCACCTCCAGAGGAAGCCTGTTCCACTGAGAAACTGCTCTAACTGTCAGGAAGCCTTTCCTAATAGAGGATATGGGCTTGAACTGTGAAAACTGGTTTCTAAAATGCCAGAGAGCATGAAATTACGGCCAATAGTTACCTCAAGATCATTTTTTGAAACATCTTCCTTTTCTTGTGTGTGTGTGTGTGGGGGGGGGGACCCTTCAATTTTATTTTATTTTTATTTTTTTTAAATGATGCCATGAGGAAGATTTTTAAGATAGATGCCGTCAAGAGGCAGAAGCACAGTATTCTAGCCTGGTTCCCGGCAACTGTGGGGGAGGTAGTAGACAGATGGAATGTGAACTTAATTAAAATTGCAATGTGTGAAATATTAGTGGAAATGATTTGTGGACTGCTGTAGGTGTCGATCAAAGATATCATGTGAGTGCTGGATTGGAGAATAAATCTTTTTTTTTTCCCCTGATGAAAGAGCTCTCCCCCCACCTCTTTTCTCTTTTACTTATTAAAGGTCGGGCGCCTTTGAGGGATCACAGGGAAGAGGGAAATGGTTCAGGGTTCTCCCTGCAATTAAACCTCCCTCCAGGATGCTCTTAGGTACTTCCAACAGGCCACTTACCCACCTTCTCCCCCCCTCCTTTTCTTTAACATATTTTCACATGCATTCAACTTTCTGAGGCTGCACAGAACCTAATTCCAGCCATTTTATCCCACTCTCCCATTTTTGGGCTAAAGTTTGGGGTCCCAATTCTGGATTGGGAAGTTCCTGGATATTTTTTTTGGGGGGTGGAACCTGTGGAGGGCAGTGTTTGGGGAGGGGAGATGTTAAGTCGCTCGCTTAACAAAGAAGTCGGAGAGTGATTCAGCAAGAACACAGCTTTATTCTTCAGCTCGAACACAACTCGAACGCGGATCAACATCTGATAGCCAGAACAGAACAGTTCAGCTTTTACATTGCAGTTGTCCTGCTTTTAAACTCTCCCGGCTAATGTAGCCACACCCACTGTACAAATACCAACCAATACGATTGTTCATATAAGGACCAATCACGGACGTTCCCGCTCAGGGAGCTTGCTGTAAAGTGATTGGCTAGGTGCTTCCTGGGCTAGCAATGCGATTGGATGGATTTGGGTCCTAGCCCAGGAAAAAGCTCAACATAGCATTTCAATTAGATGTTTTCATCACACATTATGCATTCAATGGCAGCTTATTGAATACATTACAGGAGAGACCTCAGCAGGTTATAACGCCACAGAATCCATCCTCCAAAGCAGCCTTCATGACTAGGGATGCCAGGTCGGATGATCGCACTGGCGGGGGAGGGGGAGGGACTTTCCAGGAGTGGGGGTGGAGTGCTGCAACATGCTGACATCACGCGGCAGTGACATCATCACATCGGCCATGCCACATAGTGACACTCTGGTTTTGGGGCAAAACTCTACAGTATAATCGCCCTCAAATGATAGAGGTTTGCCCCCAAACCAGAGTGTCACCATGTGACGTCGCCAAAGTGATGATGTCACCAAAGGGATGATGTCACTTTCATGTGACATCAGCATATTGCATTTGGGGGCAGGATTTCCAGTGGGCAGGAGCCCGAAAAACTGGGGGATCCCCCGCCCCCAAGTGGGGAATGGCATCTCTAATCATGACTTCTCCTTCAGCTAGGGTTGCCAACCTCCAAGTAGGGACCTGGAGATCTCCCAGAATTACAACTGATCTCCAGACTACAGAGATCTGTTCACAGGCACATATTTTGCCCTGATCTGGATAGCCCAGGCTAGCCCGATTGTGTCAAACTTCAGAAGCTAAACAGGGTTGGCCACCAAGGAAGTCCAGGTTTCTGTGCAGAGGCAGGCAGTGGAAAACCACTTCTGTTTGTTTCTTGCCTTGAAAACCCTATGGGGGTTGCCATGCTGGCTGCAACTTGATGGTGAAAAAGTAAAAAAAATATATCTGATCATAGTATTTATTTACATCTTATTGTGCCGTGGCTTTTCATACGAGTCATTTCCTACACATGGAAATGTTTGGGGTGTATGTCCTTCTATTGCAATTCTACCAGAAGCCTAAAGTTATTTTAGTAACTGGAGCCAATAACAAAGGCTTTCAGTGATAGCTTAAGATCTCTATGATGACTATCCATGACTATTTGCCTTTCTTCTGAGTAGCAGCTTCTCAAAAGAAACTGCAACTTTTAATCTTGCTGTATTTTTCCTGACACTGCAATTACATGAGTTGTGTGGGTTTCTTGAGAAACTTTAACCATTAGTGTTCGACAAATTAATATTGCTTTTGATCACAATGGATATCATCTTATTTCTCACTGTGGCTATGTGTGTGCATAATAGTGCGTGCGCGCACACACACATGCACATACACGCATCCAAACCAGAGAAATAAACCTTGATGTCTGTTAATGTCTAATGCGTAGGCTTAACAATGCACCCTCGGTTGCCTGGCAACCAAGGAAGATATATTGAAGTCCCCAAAGAAAAAATAGGAAAATTCAGCAACTGTGGGGTCATCTTCACAGGAGACGACAAAGACATCTTTCTGCACGGCCTTATGCCATGTTTTAATAACCTAAAGGCAGATGAGTTAATTTTATCACTTGCTCTTTTTTTCTCCTCTAGGAAAGGGAGAATTATGATGAAAGGGAGAATTATTACACTAATTTCAGTGATATTTCAGAACCAGTATGGTCTGGCAGTCAAGTGTGGTGTAGGACTGGGGAGTGCTAGGTTCAAATTCCTACTTACCAGTGAACCCCTGTGGGGGACCAGTCTCTCTCTATCTGCCTAACATTGTAGGGTTGTTGAGAGGATAAAGCTGAGCAAGAAAGATGTGCTGAGTTCCGTAGAGGAAAGGTGGGATTAAAATGTGGTAGAAAAAGAAAAAGAAGAGATTGGATTTATACCCCACCCTTCACTACCTGAAGGAGTCTCAGAGCGGTTTACAATCTCCTTTCCCTTCCCCTCCCCACAACAGACACCCTGTGAAGTAGGTGGGGCTGAGAGAGCTCTTTCGAGGACTGCCCTTGAGAGAACAGCTCTGAGAGAACTTGTGACTGACCCAAGGTCACACCAGCAGGTGCATGTGAAGGAGTGGGGAATCAAACCCGGTTCTCCCAGATTAGAGTCCACGCTCCTAACCACTACACCAAATTGGCTCTTGCACTGGTCCAAGTAAAAGCCAAAAACAAAAGTCCCGCAATACCATGACCAACCAAAATGACACAGAACGGCACACAAGCTTCCAAATCTTCCGAATCAGGCTGGATGTTTTTAAGAAAAGGGGGAAGCAGGAGGAAGATAGCTCAGGTCATGATTTTAAAATATCAAGGCCTTAAAATCATGGCCTGCGATATCTTTCTTTGTTTTTTCTGTTTCCCCTTGCTCACTCACTCACTCTCTCACTCACTCACTCACTCACTCACTCATTCACTTTATTTATGTCCTGCCTTTCTCCCCCAATGGGGACCCAAAGCAGCTTATACGGTTCTCCTCTCCTCTGTAGTATAGGGTAGGCTGAGGGTAGAGCTGCCAACCTCCTGTTGACACCTGGAGATCACCTGCTATTACAATTGACCTCCTGATCACCCAGATCAGTTCAGTTGCTCTCCAGATGACCAAGATCAATTGGAGAAAACGGCTGCTTTGGAGGATGGACTCTGTGGCATTATATCCTGCCGAGGTCCCTCCCTTCCTCAGCCCCCCCTAGGTTCCACCCCCAAAAAATCTCCAGGTGTTTCTCAACCCAGAGCTGGTAACCTTAGCTGAGAGTGCTTGACTGGCCAGGGGTCACCTCACAGGCTTCCATGGCAGAGTAGGGATCTGAGCCTCTGTCTCTAGTCCTACACCCTAACCACTACACCTTGCGGACTCTTCTGAAAGCACGCTTCTTCCCACATCCTGGCAGCGACAATTGCGCATCCATCTGCCGCAGAGAAACAGAGGCACCAGTTGGGCTACGTAGAGTTGCCAGCTCCAGGTTGGGAAATCCTTGAGGATTTGGGGGTGGAGCCTGGGGAGGGCAGGGTTTGAGGAGGGACGTCAGCAGGGTATAATGCTGTACTGTCCAACCTCCAAAGCAGCCATGTTCTCCAGGGGAACTGATCTTGGTTTAGGGATGCCAGCTCCAGTTTGGGAAATACCTGGAGATTTGGGGGTGGGGCCAGAGGAGGGCACAGTTCGAGGAGGGGACAGGCTTCCGTGGGGTATAATGCCCTAGAGTCCACCTTCCAAAGTGGCCATTTTCTCCAGGGGAACTGATCTCTGTTGCCTGGAGGTCAGTTGTAGTCAAAGGAGATCTCCACCCACCACCCAGAGGTTGACAACCCTATGTTGTCTGGAGATCAATTGTAATAGTCTGAGATCTCCAGGGGCCAACTGGAGGCTGGCAACCCAAGATACAGATATTTTAAAATAACTGAATAATGAGTTAGCCGCTTTGCACCTGCACAGCCTTTTCACTGGATCTAATGGTTCAATTATAAAAACAGATTCAATTATAAAATAGTGCTCCCGTAAGCACAGGAGTTATTTTATTTTATTGTTTTGTTTTGTTCTCCCAACATACTAACCCTTGGCTTGTTCTGAGTAACTCCAACATACATATCCGAGCCTCTGTGCTGTTCAGATAAAAATCAGTTTTGGAAGTGGTGAAAATCAGATTAAAAGGGGGCAAGAAGACAGGTCAGCTTTAAAATGGATAGTTTGCTTATCGTATTTGATGTTCTGAAGGAGTAAAACCACCAAAGCCTAGACCTCGTCAGAAGTAATTGATCACCTGTTTATGGAGGAAAACAAAAGATAGACCTTATAAACCCCATAAACACCGTGGAAAATACAAATACAGCATTGTTTATCAATTTCCACGGAGCTCTATGCACTCATATACTTCAGATCAATAGTCAGAACAGCTATTAAAAGAGCTGATCGTGTTTGCGTTCTCCGTAATGAAATTTAAGTTTAATGTAAAATGTCTACCCAACAGTTCCCCAGTAAGGTATAGAAGATGCAATTACCTTAAGCTAGAGCTGAAATATAGGAGAGAGGCTTGCCATCGGTGCTAAAATACCTTTTATAGCCCTCTTTATCATATTCATTGCCTAAAGAATGTTAACAAAAAATAAGTGTATAAAGTAGCTATGGAACAGAGAGAAATTCAGTGTAAACAAACTTAGTTCCTAGTTCAATTAGCAAAGCAATGGCTTAGCCCCCTCAAACCCGTTACAGGAATGGTTGTTCTAGATAGTTTGCATAGAACACCACAGCCCCTTTATTGATTTGAACCCTGAAACCGAAAATGGTCTGTACTCCATCATTTTGCTTCCATTAAAGAGCCAGTGCAGTATGGTGGCTAAAAGCAGCGGACTCGAATCTGGAAAACCGGGTTTGATTCTCCACTCCTCCACATGAAGCCTGCTGGGTAACCCTGGGCCAGTCACAACTCTCTCAGAACTCTCCTACCTCACAAGGTGCGTGTTGTGGTGCTTTGACCTGGATAGCCCAGGCAAGCCTGATCTTGTCAGATCTTGGAAGCTAAGCAGGGCTGACCCTGGCAAGTACTTGGAAGGACAACATTCAAGGAACACCAGGGCTGGGACGCAGAGGCAGGTAATATCAAGCCACCTTTCTGAAACATCCTAGCCCCACTAGGGGCCACCAGAAGTCACCATGACTTCCAGGCTTGCAAGCACACACACACACACACACACACACACACAATACTCGGGAAAAAAAGTGACTGTTGTGGGGAGAGGAAAGAAAGGTGATTGTAAGCCACCTTGAGACTCCTTAGGGTAGAGAAAAGCAGAGTATGGTCCCGTTCACACTAGGCGATTTGGGCCGGGAGCAGGACAGTTCGGGGGCGGATCAAACCGGCGCGATCACAACACAACATCTGGGAAGTGTCGAGCTTCCGTACCCGAACTGGCCCTTCCCCGCACAAATCCGCCTCAAGTTGAAACCACCTACCTTGGTGGTTCAACGGGAAGCCGCGCTACAAA
>NW_015172028.1:486741-503686 GCF_001447785.1 Gekko japonicus | reverse complement strand
TTTTCCCCTGCTGTGTGGCAGGGGCCTATAAAAACCAACTCTTCTCCTTTTACTCAACTGTTATGTATTCACTGTATTAAATGCAATGTTAAGCTTGAGGTTCAGCCAGGATTCTAAGCTGAAACAATCCTATTGGCTAATGGTAAAATGTAACCAATCAAAACTTAAGAACTGTGCTGGAGGGAACAGACCTGATTGGACTTTATTGTAAGAATACTATTGGTCCTTAGCTATTCCTGGGCGTGGCTACATCAGCCCGGGATTGTTTAAAAGGGAGCTATGCTCCACTGTTGGTTGTTGTGTGTTCTTCTGAGGTTCCTGTTGTTAAATAAAGCTGATTTCACTTCCTACTACGAGTCAATACTTGACATCAACTGCCACCTGAAACTCACAAGCAGGATGGTTTCCCCTTGTTTTCTGTCTTCAGAATCTTGGCAACCAGCTAGTGTTTTTGTGTTGTGGTGGTGGTTGTTTTAGTTAGGCCGTGTTAGGCCAAACAGTCAATAACTAGGGTATTGTAATGTATTCATAAAAGCAGGACTACTGCAGTGTAAAAGCTGAACTGTTCTGTTCTGGCTATCAGATGTTGATCCGTGCTGGAGTTGTGTTCGAGTTGAAGAATAAAGCTGTGTTCTTGCTGAATCACTCTCCGACTTCTTTGTTAAGCGAGCAACTTAACAGGTATGATAAGCCCCAACTTTAAATGTGATGAGGTTCTGCTAAGATCCACTCGAGCTCTGCCCTTACACACCAGATTCTTCTACGCTCCATCCATGTTAACCTGCTTCTTCTCCTGCGCAACCCCTGACCTAGTGGCTGGGGCTTAGGAGACCAGCATTTTTTAATTCAAAGATTTGTAATCTTGTGCTCCTTAATATTGCCTGCCGATTATTGGAAAATGTTTGCTAACAATTATGAGGAAGTTCCTAACTGGGAATTGTGAAATGTGGGTTATTGTCCCATAAAAATTAGATATTTGACTTATCTTGGTTGGGCTAAAAGTGGAGTCAAAAATGCTGAAAAGGAAAAAGAGAACAGGGCTTCTACATATGACATGTTGTAAATCACCTTGTGAGATAGGTTTTTTTTGGGGGGTTGCCTTCACAGCTGACGTGTGGCAACTCCCTGGGGTTTTCAAGGCAAGAGACATTCAGGGATGGTTTTCCATTGCCAGCATCTGTGTCATGACCCCATACTTCCTTGGGTGGTCTCTCATCCAAATACTAGGCAGGGCTGACCCCACTTAGTTTTAGGGTTGCCAAGTACTTACCGCAATCCGGCGGGGGACACATGCTCCCCTGCCGGAACATTTCTCTTTGTAATGCACCATGCCGTCGCCAGGAGATGACACTGGGCGACGCTCTGGCAATGGGACTGAAAACTCAATGGTACCATCGAGTTTCCAGCCCCATTGCCAGAGTGTTGCCCGGCGTCACTTCCTGGTGACGGCATGGTGTGGCATGTCTGTTGTCCCCGCAGGAATGATCATGCGAAGACATCTTCGTCCCCCACCGAATCACAGTAAGTACTTGGGAAGCCTGCTTAGCTTCCGAGATCTGATGAGCTCGAGCTAGCCGGAGCTCTCCAGGTTGGGACAGGGATAGGTATCACTATGCCAGCTGTACAGAAGCAGGTCAGTTGCGTGCCAGCGGGGATGCTGAGATATGGAGTCAAGGATCACTCCTGAAAGGACCAGGTCGTACCTGATAGGAAAGACCTCTGACCTGGGACCCTGGAGAGCTGGTGGTGGTCTGAATAGACAATACCGACCTTGAGGCTCAGTAGCAGAATATCTGCTTGGCATACAAAAGATCTGAAGTTCAGTCTCCAGCTTCTCCAGTTAAATAGGACCAGGTCGTACCTGATGGGAAAGACCTCTGACCTGGGACCCTGGTTGTGGTCTGAATAGACAATACCGACCTTGATAAAGCAATTATCTGATTCGGTATAAGGCAGCTTCGTGCATTCAAGACTTTGGAGAGGGGTAATAATAAAGTGTCATGTACTTCATAGTCCTGATAGCATGCAATAAAAACATCCTACGGTTCCCTGGCATCTGCCAAGTGTGGTTGCTTATGATTCCTTTCTGAGCATTTCCACAATTAAGGCATCTTTGAATAACATGCTCAGGTATTCATTGAGGTTTTGTCATATTAATTAGGGGTTATCTGATATGGGACAGTTCAATATCCCTGGCCCCACTGCTGGACCTCCTGAGGGCACCTGGTATTTTTGGCCACTGTGTGACAGAGTGTTGGACTGGATGGGCCATTGGCCTGATCCAACACTGGCTTCTCTTATGTTCTTATGCTCTTATCACATTGGAGAATGACACCCCCTCTACAGCTGAGGTTCCTATCTTCCATGCTCATTCAAATTAATAGCGGCAGGAAGAGTCTGTGCTGTTCATATCACTATAGTTAGGCAGGCCGGAAATTGAGAAACCCCCTTGCTTGCCCTGACCTGGATAGCCCAGACAAGCCCAATCTTGTCAGATCCCAGGAGTTAAGCAGGGTCGACTTTGGCATGTCCTTGAAATACCGGAGGTGGGGACAGGCTTTATTCAGCCACCTCTCTGAATATCCTCCAGGCTCCCAGCAGGGGTCAGTCACCAGAGGCTGCCATGACTTCCAGGTGGACACACACGCATGCACACACACATAGATATAAAGAAATCCATCTAGCTTGTTAAGGAGAGGGGGGAAAGATGTGCAAACGTCAGCAGGTAACCATTAAAGCTTTGATTAATGCAAGATGGATAGGCAAGGTTATGGAGGAGCGCTAAGTGTTGCTGTCTGGTAGTGGACAAACATTATACATATCGAGAACAACTGTCAAGTTGACAGGCCTGGGCTCTCCCATAACAGAGGTGGGTCCGTTGATTGTCAGTATCCTTGCCAAGCAAGCTGCGATCATCCTGAAGACATATGTGAAATTGTCACCAATTTGTCACCGGCGTACGGATGCTCGTTTGAGCTCCAGTTGGAAATTACACCTATTATTCTGAGCATACACATTCTCTTCTTCTGCAGATTTAGAGATTTATGGATTGCAGGCTAAGGTTAAAGCTTGCTTTTAAGAAACCAAAGCTTATTGTGTTCAAAGAACACTGAGGGGGGGGGGGAGAGAAGAGAAGCGAAGCAGTTTCTAAGATGGCATCAGCATGAATGTCTAGAGGATAATAACCTCTTTTGCAGAAATTCAATTACTAATTATGTTTTCATACCTTTTAGCAAGCTGGAGGTTTTTTTCTCCCCCTGGTTAGATACGAGGACACTATATGCCAAGCAAGTTTAATGGGGCTCTGTAGCAAATGAACAATCAACTGTCTGTCATATCGGCATTCTTGAATATTAAATTTGTGTCTCATATAAATAGAATCAATATGCAAAGAGGGCATTTCTCTCATGTCTCCAATTCAGCAGTTCGTTTTCTTACACAATGCCTATGTAATGCACAATGGGATTGTGTTCTGTGGCTGGAACATGTGGAACCACCCTTCCTTCCCCTACGTGCCCCCAAGAAGTTTCATATGCCTTCTCAGAAGTTTCCCCTCAAACTACTTCAAACATCTCACTTGAAGAAGAGCCTTTGGATTCTCTTCCAGTTTTAATTAGGGGGTGATGATTTAGGAAGGGAAGAACTTCCCTTGGAAAGGTTTGCAAGTAATCAAAAACCTTTGGGCTTCCCTCAGAGTTCCTCAAGGATCTTGCAGAAGTGGGGGAGCAAAAATCTGGGCAAAATTTCTACGGTAGAAGCCATTTTTAGCATAGAGTATTTGCCCAAATACCAGAGCTCTGTCACAATGGCACAGTGTGATGACATCACATTCGGTACATGCAGGAAGTGACATGGCCATGTTGCCAGTGATGTGGCCTGGGCCTCTCTCCTGCTCCTGGTAATTCCCCCCCAATCTATCACTGGTTGCTAGGAAGGACGTGGCAACCCTACCCTCAGAACCCTACCCTTATTTTGAGTTTGCAAAACTGGAAATTGTAGCTAAAGGACTGCACTCATTTCTGGACTTCTTGATCCACACAGGGGATCAAGCCTTTGGCTGTCAGATATAAGAGTCCACTGGCCACATGTCCAAAGTGCAGAATTTGGCTTAGATCCCATCTACAATTTTTGTGGATAGAAGGGGGGGGGAGTTTTCACACAAAAAAATCCTCTTTCTGTGATAGATCTCTGAATCCTCCTAGCTATTCCTGGTGTCCCCATCCCTCAGGGACAACATTTCAGGGAGCATTTAGGAATGCATTAGGCCAGTGGTACCTAACATGATGCCAATCTCCAGTTGGGGGCTGTATAGAAATATTGCTTTCTAAATTCTCATGCCTTCTCCTGTGATTACATTCTGATGACAGGCTGTGCCTTATTTCCTGTTGCAAGCCAAATGGTGAGGCCAGATGGCCTGAACAACTTTATAACCCACATTCCTTCACACCTTTATGTTAAAAGCTAGACTGTAAGGCTCCACACTAGGCCTCACATGAGTTTTGTCACGTATGCAATGAAGAAAGCTAGAGGTTTGGTCACCTGACTGCAGGCAAGGCCTCCAAACATCTAGCCTATCCCCACACGCAGCTATGACAACCAACAATTGGGCACACACCCTGTCCACTCATGATTTACTGATGGCCACAGCTGATTTTGATTGGAATTGGGGTATAATTTCCGTTGATCACTATGAGTGTGTCTCTCTTGCTCTCTCTTTTGCTCTCTTCTCTCCTCCTGCCATTGCTGCTATATTGCACCTTGAATGCTGTTTTTTGGGAAAGAAAGAGCTGCTTTGTGAATTGGACCACATGGTTGTACAAGATGGGATTTCTCTTCAAAATCCCTTGGTATCTACTTGTGTTGTTATCTCATGGACTATCTTGGACTGTCAGAGGATGGCGGAAGACAGGAAGGCCTGACGTGATCTGGTCCATGGGGTCGCGAAGAGTCGGACTTGACTGTGCGACTGAACAACATCTTGGACTATTGACACTTAATTGGTAACTATGAATCTGCTTAATGTGTAGTTAGGGCAAATAGCCATAGATTTTTATTGTTTTCAGTATCCTCTAATAGTCTGGTTGCTATGCTCTGTACTGAATAAAGATCATTCTTATTTCGAATTGTTTCTCATTTGTAACTGAACTCCAAGGCTAAATCTTGTGTCTATGCTGACCACTTAAGCTACCTTTGTAAGTGTAAATAGTGTGCATCTCTGGGTAGAGTTGCTAATGCATAGGTCCCAGGTGCAAACTGAGAGTTTGATTCTCTAATCTCAGGTTGGGGGGACTATTTGTAGAGATTCTGGTGGCAAATTGTTCTGAAAACGAGAGAGGGTATAGACTACCTCATGGTTTGTTGTTTAATGTGCTAAAAGTACAGGGTTCCCTCGCATTCCTGGACTAGACTGAGTGGGTTAATCCTGTACAGGGGCAGGGGATCCCCTTGTTTGGAGCCCCTCCCCCTCTTCAGGGCTGTCAGAAAGCAGGGGGTATGGTTGCTGGGTGCTCCATTATTCCCTTTGGAGACCAGTTGCCATCTCCCTTATAAATAAAAGCTGAATGGTGGTGGCACTTCTCTAGAACATTCCATACACTCCGGAATTGGCAGGCACCCTGGTGTGTCACTCAGAATCTGTCTCTATCCACTGGCTGCATTGCTTGAGTCTCACCTCCAACATTCTAAACAGTTTGCTGTTCCTCCCCCCCCCTAGCCAGTCAGAACACAGAGGTTATTTGCATATGCAGCCTCATTGGCCTTTGCCTCGGAACACAGAGGTCGTTTCCGTATGCGACTTGATTGGCTTTTGCCTCTAACATTCTAAACAGTTTGCTGTTGTGAGGTAAAATGTGTCCAATCTCCAGGTGAGGGCTGGAGATCACTCAGAATTACAACTGCTTTCCAGATGGCAGAGATCAGTTCCCCTGGAGAAAATGGTGGGCTCTGTATCCTTATATGTTGCTGAGGTGGCCCCCGTATGACAGCCAATGTGACGTAGCAGTCAGGGCTTCAGAGCATGGGAGAGGCTGCAGGTGTGTGGGGGGGTGGAAAGCTGAAGAGTGAGGGGGAAATAAAGGTAGGTTGATGATTGGCTGTGAAGGAGATAGGGTTGCCAACTCCAGGTGGGAAATTCCTGGAGATGTGAGGGATGGAGCCTGAAGAAGGTGAGGTTTCAGGAGGCATGGGACCTCAGACAGGTACAAAGCCATAGACTCTACCTTCCAAACCAACCATTCCCTTCTGGGGAACCATCGTTGCCAATCTCCAGGTGAGGGCTAGAGATCACTCAAAATTACAACTGTTCTTTAGGTCGCAGAGATCAGTTCCCCTGGAGAAAATGGTGGACTCAGTATCATTATACCCTGCTGAGGTTGCCACAGCAAATTGACACTGAGTGTCCAAGGCCAGGGCACCCGCCCAGAGCCTCTTTCTAGAGCTCATTGTATTTATTTCCACAACGGGCCTTTTTCCTAGTAAGATATAATGCAGAATTGATCCATCGGCATCTGGGGCTCTCAGGGGCACTATTTTTTTGAGGTAGAGCCATTTTTCCCAGCAAATTTTCAGCATAACTGGTGGTGCCTCTCCTGAAAAGAAAACTCCTCAAGTTTCAAAAATATTGGACCAGGGGGTACAATTCTATGACCCCCAAAAGAAGGTGCCCCCGTCCTCTGTTATTTCCAATGGAGGGAAAGCATTTAAAAGGAATACAGTCCCTTTAATTGTGACAGCCAAAACCCCCTTCAGAGTTCAATCCTTGCAAAGCAAAAGTGATGTCATATCCTTGCTCCTGGCTCCACCTCCAAAGTCCCCAGATATTTCCTGAGTCGGACCTGGCAACCCTGCATGGTGCTCATGGGGACCATGGTACCTGCCGACACCTTTTCTGGCGCCCACCAAGGGGTTTTAGAAAGTGGGCTGGGCAAGGCATTAGCCAGGATTTTGTAATTCGGGGGGGACCTTTAAATAAGTAGGGGGGAACTGACATCACAGAATAAAAAATAAAATTTAAATAAAAATTTAAAGACCCTCATTTTTGCAGCATTCACAGTCTGCTTGCCTATGCGGGGAAGCAAGCTGTGCTTGGGGAAAGGGCAGTGATGGGGAGTCCTCCAGGCAGCCCAGAGAGTTGGGAGTCCTCCAGGTGGCCCAGACAGCGACGGGTGCGAGCGTCTCTGGGGACTGCATGGAAGTCAGAGGGCCTTGGCAGGAAGTCAGCGGGGCAGGCCCTGAAATGCCCCACTGTAGCTACGGGCTTGGGGCTGGGCCAGGTGGGGCTTTTGGCCAACAAGACTTCTGGCTGGCCACTGGAGATTCAATTGGCTGTTCAGATTTTTAAAAACATTACTTCAGCAGCAGCTGCCACACCAGCACAAGGATCATCACTGCGATACTGAAGGTAAACTGGAGCGACCATTTTGTACCCGGCTCCACTTCCTGCAGTAGCCATTTTATGGCAGCTGTTTTGTGGCCATGCTGTGTCAGAATTTCAAAGGTGCCAGCAGGCTCAGAAAGGTTGAGGACCCAGAGGCAAATCTACTACGAAATTAATTAAGCTTAAGCTTCAAGGCCCCTCACCCTGGAGTAGGGCTGCCAAGTCCCCCTGGGGGGCAGGGAAACCCCCGCCCCAGAGGCCCATTCCCTGCCACTGGCAGATCGGGCCCCGGGGGGACCCCTGCCCCGACGTGCGTGTCACCAGGAAGTGACGTTAGGACGCCGAGCACTCTATGGTTTTCCCTCCGATGGTCGTGGCCCTGCCCCCAGCGTGCCCGGCGTCCTAACGTCACTTCCGGGTGACATGTGTGCGGCGTGCGCTACAGTCGCCACCCGGGAGTCCCCCGCTGCAGCGACTGCAACAACTTGGCAACCCTACCCTGGAGGCGCCCTGAAGCAACTTTAAAAAAAAAATTAATGATTTTTTCAACAAAACTGATGGAGTTTTTTAAAGTGTTTGATATTAAAATAAGGCTATTTTAGTGACAGAATCATAAGCCAATGGCCTGAAGTACTTAATATTGACCTTAGAATACGCTCTAATTCCCGTCTCATATGGCCAGTACAGCAATTTTAATCAGAATTTGAGATGTAGTGGTTAATTTTAAAAAATCGTGGTGATCTGCCATGGAACAACCCCACTGAAGAAAACAGCGGTTACCCAGAACTCGTTGCTGGTGGGAAGGGGTTCACTGTATGACCCATTTTCAAGGGCTCCACCCAACCACCCTGTTCTCTGCCATTTGGACCCTGAGGTCCTTGCAAGGGCAGTAAGGCCCTTTGGACCTTGTTGGATGTTGCCCTATTGTTGCTGGTTGAGAAGGGGCCCCCATAACAGTTCAAGCTTCAGGGTCCAAAAAAGGCAGGGCCACCACTGCATTAGGAGGAATGGGTGGGGGAGCCACGCTCCGCAGATGGATGGGGACTCCTGCATTAGGAGGAACGGGTGGGGGAGCCACGCTCCGCAGATGGAAATCCTTCCATCTGCAGAAATTTTAAGTGGGTTCCCAGCCTTTCCCTCCAGGAATTGGTTCTTGATTGCCTCTTTTCCTCCCCTGCCACACAGTTGCAGGCACAGACAACACGCCAGCATGGGAAATGTCTTGTTTTTTCATCTCTTCTCTGTGTGTGGTCCTCACCTTATATCCTAGTTTATCAGCCATTAAGACAGTTTATTGATCAAAGCACACAGAACAAACAAACAACAAAAAAAGTAGAAAATGTGATGGGGGGAACCTATGTATTTTATATCTCATTTTCTCTGATAGTTTCACATCTGGAAAAAAAAATCCATAGAAATCTATTTAAGCAATATTGTGTCTCTGTGCTCGGAGTGGGACGTGGCTAACTGCGGTACACTACCAAAGAAGCAAATGCAAAAAAATAAAATAAATAAATCTGAAAATGAGATAAGGGGGACATTTTTCCTGCAGAGAAATGGCAGATCTATGGCTATCTAAAGTTAGATTTTTCTTTGGGTGCAAGGCAGTAAACTTTAACTCTTTTGAAATTATCTATTGATTGCTTCTCGAAGAGGTTGCACGCCATTCTGTAATCCTTACAGATGATACAGTGGAGAAAAGAGAATATTAATCCATACCAGGAATGGTAGTCGTATTCCATTTAGAATGTTGATGGCATTCTAGGAAGAAATTTTTTTGGGGGGAGAGAGTGCATGGGGGGAAAGATTTGATTTCACACCTTTTTGAGAAAGAACAATTCAAGAGGTACTTTCAGATGGAATGAAATCGAGCCACGTTAGTTACCCATGAAAGAAGCACTGCGTGTTTTGGGTAGCTTTGTACGATTTGTGGATGCTCACCCCTTTATTTTCCCATCAGTTGGAATGCAGAAACACCGGCTGGTTCAGCTCTTGTTCCAGCTGTCAATCATGAGCGGGGGTGGGGGGGTGATTTTGCAACAGTCTGCCAGTTGGCAAGCAGCCTGAGCTTGCTTGACAGGATACTTTTTGCATATTCATACAGTACATTGCAGTCAACAGTATTTCATGCGTGCTCATTCATGCTCAGTCCAGTCATGGTCCTGGTTGCCATCATTGCTGCTAGCCCCTCGGCAGCCGGCCCGGTTGGATAAGCAATTTCATTGCTGCCCTGCCCTGGATGGCCCAGACTAGCATGATTCCATCAGATCTTGGAAGCTAAGCAAGGTCAGCCCTGTTTGGTCAGAGCCAGTTTGGTATAGTGGTTAAGTGCATGAACTCTGATCTGGGAGAACCAGGTTTGATTCCCCACTCCTCCACTTGCAGCTGCTGGATGGCCATGGGCAAGCCCAGGGGTCATTTCATAGAAAAGGAGGTGCAGGAGCTCATTAGCATAACTCATTAGCATAACTCATTTTCATATGCCACACCCCCTGACATCACCGGAAATTTGTCAGAAGGCAACACCCACCGCTCAGGCTCCATTGGACTGTTTTGGATTGCTAGCTATTGGAGGGGGGGAGGAACATGCAGATCTGTCCTTGCAAAGGAGGGAGAGCTTGTACCTGAATAAAACTTGGTCTTAAAGGTGCCACTCTGCGGTACACTACCAAAGAAGCAAATGCAAAAAAATAAAATAAATAAATCTGAAAATGAGATAAGGGGGACATTTTTCCTGCAGAGAAATGGCAGATCTATGGCTATCTAAAGTTAGATTTTTCTTTGGGTGCAAGGCAGTAAACTTTAACTCTTTTGAAATTATCTATTGATTGCTTCTCGAAGAGGTTGCACGCCATTCTGTAATCCTTACAGATGATACAGTGGCGAAAAGAGAATATTAATCCATACCAGGAATGGTAGTCGTATTCCATTTAGAATGTTGATGGCATTCTAGGAAGAAAAATTTGGGGGGGAGAGAGTGCATGGGGGGAAAGATTTGATTTCACACCTTTTTGAGAAAGAACAATTCAAGAGGTACTTTCAGATGGAATGAAATCGAGCCACGTTAGTTACCCATGAAAGAAGCACTGCGTGTTTTGGGTAGCTTTGTACGATTTGTGGATGCTCACCCCTTTATTTTCCCATCAGTTGGAATGCAGAAACACCGGCTGGTTCAGCTCTTGTTCCAGCTGTCAATCATGAGCGGGGGTGGGGGGGTGATTTTGCAACAGTCTGCCAGTTGGCAAGCAGCCTGAGCTTGCTTGACAGGATACCTTTTGCATATTCATACAGTACTTTGCAGTCAACAGTATTTCACACGTGCTCATTCATGCTCAGTCCAGTCGTGGTCCTGGTTGCCTCCTCCCCTTCGGTCCCTCCCATCATTGCTGCTAGCCCCTCGGCAGCCGGTTGGATAAGCCAGGAGCAAATTCATTGCTGCCCTGCCCTGTCCTGGATGGCCCAGACTAGCCTGATTCCATCAGATCTTGGAAGCTAAGCGAGGTCAGCCCTGGTTAGTACTTAGAGCCAGTTTGGCGTAGTGGTTAAGTGTGTGAACTCTGATCTGGGAGAACCAGGTTTGATTCTCCACTCCTCCACTTGCAGCTGCTGGATGACCATGGGCAAGCCATAGCTCTGACAAGAGCTGTTCTCTCAAGGGCAGTTCTCGAAAGAGCTCTCTCAGCCCCACCTACCTCACAGGGTGTCTGTTGTGGGGAGGGGGAGGGAAAGGAGATTGTAGCCCGCTCTGGGACTCCAAGTGAAATCCAATCTTTTCTTCTTCTAGCAAGGAGGCCACCAAGGACGTCCAGTGGCAGGCAATGGCAAACCACTTCTGTTTGTCTCTTGCCTTGCGAACCCAATGGGGTCACCATAAATTAGCTGCTGCTTGATGGCACTTTCCACCACCAAATTAATTTGTAAGCCAATGTGAATCATAACAACAACAACAACAACAACAACAATAATATCCTTATATTTGATGCTCTTTTCAATATTATCATGGAGGTTATTACATGCATAAAGATTTTTTGCACAGCTTTATGGGAGTCATACTTTCCTGGCATCTTTTAATTACTTGACCTGACCATCCATGACCCTGGATGGTCATGGAATCAGTATGACTTACAGCACAGACATAACAACAGCTTGCAAGGCAGGGAAAAAAATGAAGCTGCGGCCTCAAAGCTGTTCAGCAGCTGTCAGAACTGGATGGCAGTAAGGCATGGCTCGTGGATGTTGGCAAGGTTCACGTCATCCCTACCCATCAATAGTAACTGTAGCTTGCATAAAATACTTTGTTGTTGTTCAGTCGCACAGTCGAGTCCGACTCTTCGCAACCCCATGGACCAGATCACGCCAGGCCCTCCGGTCTTCCGCCATCCTCTGAAGTTTGCTCAATTTCATGTTCGTTGCATCGATGACACTGTCTAACCATCTCATCCTTTGCCGTCCCCGTCTTCTTAGACCTTCAATCTTTCCCAGCATAAAATAAAATACTGGGAACACTTTTTTTAGAGCTGTGGCTTACTAACCTGGACTGGCTTTGATAATTGAGTGATAATGAAAGGCACAGGTTGTAAAGATGGGAGATGGCAAAACTCTGTGACATTTTGAGGTCTTAGATTCAGATGGGTAACTGTGTTGATCTGAAGCAAGAGAGCGGTGTTTGAGTCCAGAGGCACCTTTAAGACCCACAAAGTCCAATTCTGGGTATAAGCTTCCATGTGCGTGGACACTTCTTCAGATACATTGAAACAGACTTCCTCAACCATTCCATATAGGTGGGGGTGGGGGGGTTAGTTGCCAGGAGCTGCAGAAGTGTGCATGTACACGAAAGCTTGTATCCAGAATGAAACTTTGTTGGTCTTAAAGGTGTCACTGGACTCAAATTCTGTTATTGTGAGTCTGGATACCTGACTCAGGACCAGTTTCCCCACCCTATCTCACACCAAGGTTCTCAAAGTAACATATATGCTCTATCTCCTTTTTCTCCTCACAGAGACCTAATGAGGTTGGTTAAGCTATGAGAGAGTGACTAGTCCAAGCAAGGTCACCCAGTAAGCCAGGTGTCCCTGTTCCAGCTCCCTCACCACACTGTCTCCCGAGCTGATGAGGACGGTGGATGCTGGGAATCTGATTAAGCAGAGCTGCCTCCTAAATACTCAACCGGGTGTATGGGGGTGTGGACAGAGGTACAACATCTGGAAATTTTGAAGCCACAGGGGGGAAAATAGTCCCCTTTTAAGGGGAAAAATTGAAATTTTGGGAAAAGTTGAAATGTATGCCGTGCTTACTGTCCTATCAAACCTAAACTAATTTAATTGTCATAAAACCATAAAAGACAGCATTTATAACTTAGCCTATAAAATTGCAATATTTGATATGTTTATGGAATTTAAAAGTTAGAAATGTCTTAGGCTTCTACAAACAAAATTGCAAATACATCCAATAATGGAGAGAAATATACCCAATACTTGAGAGAAAACTGCAAGCTGATATACCTTATGCTATCTTAGCACATGTTCCTTGATTTTTGCTACCTGAAAAATAGGAAAAATTCCGACGTCCGAATGGTATTAGGGCCACTGACCGGGACAAGCATCGGAGATCGAGCGTTTAAAACACATTTTGAGTGAGGTCTTATGACCAACAACGAATAGTGAGTCGAGTGAAAGCGAAATACTGGCAACTTAAAAAGAAAGTCCCCCCCTGAGAACGGCAAGAAAAGCGAGCAGGGGAGGTATATGCATACCATATGCATGAACTAAAAAGTGATTTACCAAGGGGGGACGATTTAAAAAAACAAACAAACAGCATTTCCTACAGATGATTAACCCCTGAAGGCGTCATTTTCAAACTGCAGGACAAAAAAGAAAAAAATGACTCTGTTTCCAAAACGCGTGAGTTCCTGAGACTGCAACTGGGAGAACCAGCTGAGGACGCTAAAGAAGAAGATGACAGCAAATCTGGTGGTGAACTGGACTCTGTGTCTTCCGGTGAGGATTCTGCTTCAGAAAAGGGGGCAGCTGCTTCTAAACAAGAATACCAATTGAGGATTAGAAAAGATAAAGCAAAGTGAAGGCTGAAGGACTCTGAATGGTGCCTTAAAGCATGTGATATAAATGATGCTCTTGGGGTTGTCTTTAAACAGTTAAAAATGGTTAAAAAGATAAATAATTTAGCTTAATCAACTATGTTCAATGTAATGTAAGCATTTTAGACTAACACTTATATAAGCTGATGTAATGATCTCCTATACTTGGGGTTTTAGTTATTAGTGGTTTAGTTATTAGTGGTTTTCTTTCCTTTCTCCTTAGATGCCACAGGAAGTGGTGGCGGCTCCCTATTTTTCCGTTGTAGTTTGTAGATTATAGAAAAAGCAATAACAATTCTTCAGGTATTTCCGCTCAAGATAGAGTTTCCAAATTTGCCTCCTCAACATTTTGCACACATCATATAGGATTGTGTTGCGAGCTGGATTTAAAAGACAACTGCAGATTTCCTTCCTCCTACTGTGGACCCCAATTTCTCCCCCATGCCATTCCTGGGGACCTACTGATCTCCAGGAATAAAATTTCACAGGATTCAGTGGGTGGCCATGGAAGGAGGAAGCAGGAAATTCTCAGTTTGAGAGAAATGTGGATTGTCGGAGCCATGCCACTTTTTAAAAAGGACCTTTGAACCAAACCATTTTACACTATTAATAGTTTTCCTCTGCTCTGGGCCACATTCATTTGAAAAATTCATTATGTAATTGGTTTCCATTTATTAAACGACGTGTGCCTAAAACGGGGCTTATTTCTGAATCAACAAGTGCTCTTGGTGAGGATTTGAGCTGGAAAATCCCAGGGGGCTAGTTAGCTTTGGCATGGAAGTCCCTGAATGAACGTTGTTGCCTTTGATAGGACATCAGCTTCCTTCAAAGTATGACTGATGCAGTGGGGGAGGGGGGAGAGTAACTCTGGATCAAAGTCACACAGACTCTATTATGTTGCTCCAAAATACCAACTAGATGCATTTTAAATGTTAAAGACATTCCATTGCTTTATAGTGGCTGATGGCAAAGAGGTTGAAAGTTCTGCTCCTTGAGTTAAAACATACAGCTATAAATACTGGCTTGCTGGATCAAATCAAGTTTTTTTTCATCTGTGTGCTATTCTTTTTAAAGCAAGGATAAGAAGAGATGCCATAGCTGCATATGAACGTGTGGATTGCCTTGTTGACTGAAAGCGAGGTCCTTCCAACCTGGAGGCTGGCAACCCTAATTCATAGCCTAATGTCCTATTGGATTTATACCCCGCCCTTCCCTACCCAAAGGTGTCTCAGAGCGGCTTGCAAACTTTTTTCCCTTCCCCATTAATGGAATGGATCCACAGGAACTACCCCAGTTCCTTCTTTCCCTGTTCTCAGCCACTTAAATGATTGCAAGAAGGAGCAGACCTTGATTTGTTTTCAAAGTAGAAGAAAAGATAATGAGTATGGGGAGAGGAATTGACAAACTCTGTTATGTAGCCTTGGAACAAGTTCAGAAAAGAACTGTTCTCCTATCAACTTCAAACCTCTCTAGAAGAGGGGTATTTGGAACAGGGTTGCTAATCCCCAGTTGGGGGCAGGGGATCCCCAGGTTTGGAGCTCCTCCCTCTGCTTCAGGGCTGCCAGAAAGCGGGGGGAATGGCCGCTGGGTGCTCCATTAGAGTCTATGGTGACTGGTCCCCATAGGGTATAATGGAGAATTGATCTGTGAGTATCTGGGGCTCTGGGTTCAGGGCTGTTTTTTTGAGATAGCAGCACCAAATTTTCAGCATAGCTGGTGGTGCCTCTCCTGGAACCCCCCCCCCTCCCCACAGTTTCAAAAAGATTGGACTGTGGGTCCAATTCTATGAGCCCCAGCAGAAGAAGAAGAAGAAGAAGAAGAAGAAGAAGAAGAAGAAGAAGAAGAAGAAGAAGAAGAAGAAGAAGAAGAAGAAGAAGAAGAAGAAGAAGAAGAAGAGATTGGATGTATTACCCCGCCCTTCACTACCCAAATGTGTCTCAGAGTGGCTTACAAACTCCTTTCCCTTCCCCTCCCCACAACAGACACCCTGTGAGGTGGGTGGGCCTGAGAGAGCTCTGACAGAAACTGCTCTTTTTCAGGAACAGCTCTTATCAGAACTACGGCTTGCCCAAGGTCATCCAGCCAGGTGCAAGTGGAGGAGTGGGGAATCAAACCCGGTTCTCCCAGATTAGGGTCCGCGCACTTAACCACTGCACCAAACCAAGACGTTGCCCCCCATCCTCCATTATTTCCAATGGAGGGAAAACATTTAAAAGGAATGCTTAAATGTGATGGCCAGGACTCCCTTCCAGCTTGTCAGCCTCACCCAGCATCCCTAGTGATATCACAAAAGTGATGTCACATTCTTGCTCCTGGCTCCACCCCAAAATCTTCCGGCTCCCAAAGTCCCCAGATATTTCCTGAGTTGGACCTGGCAACCCTAATCTGGAATCATCCCGTCAGTCAAGCTCCCCAAAGTTAGGGAGTACATGCAAGAGTAAAAGAAGAATGCTCTCTTCCTCCCTTTGAGGCAGAGTCCTATGCCCTAACTCAGTGGTACTCACTCTACACCTGATGGAGAGCCGCCTCTGCAGTTACCATAAACCAGAAGTGCAGCATCCACTTCCATCACTGGCATGAAGCCTGAACCTCAGGAAAGCTCACAGCTTGCCTAGTCCCTGGTGGCAGATGTTTCAAGGCAAGACTCGCCTGCCAACCACAAGCCCCACCAGACAAGGGCCTGCGTCAGAGGGCACGTTGCTCATTGGAGAACAGTGCTCAGAAGAGCCACAGAGGATGTGTCAAAGAGCCACATGTGGCTCCCATGCCCCTGAGCAAGTATTACTGCTCCAACACTTCAGTTAACTTGGTGGATTTCCCCCCTGAATTGTACAGTGACCAGTTGGGCAAAGTCGATCTAACTAAAATATAGCCACAGTTCTCTGTTTTCCAGCTCCTGCCTATAGACAAACAGCAAAGACTGAAGCAATGTTGCAACAGAGTGTGAGCCCAGGGCCTTGTTGTTGATCTGATTGACCTGAGCAGATGCTCAGTGAAGCCATGCTGGAAAAAATCACTCTCTCCCTCTGCACAACCATTGCACACCCTTGGTCTTGCATTAACAGACATTACATGAATAGCACTAGTGGCATTTCAGATGAGAATTCATTCATTAGCTTCCACAGCCAGTCCCTTGTTACATATACAGAGGTTATAAATCAATGCTTTTTGTAGAAAAAGCCCAGCAGGAACTCATTAGCATAATAGGCCACACCCAACAGCAGAAATACATTAGCATATTAGGCCACACCCCCGACAGCACAGCTCATTAGCACATTAGGCCGCATCCCCATGTTACCAGAAGTGTGGTCATCCAGCCACACCCACCTTTTGCTTCTTATTCTGTTTACCTTGTTTGTTGTCCAAACCCAGGGCTTTTTTGTAGCAGGAACTCCTTTGCATGTTAGGCCACACACCCCTAATGTAGCCAATCCTAATGAGTTCCTGCTGTTGGGTGTGGCCTATTATGCTAATGA
>NW_015172028.1:484150-486403 GCF_001447785.1 Gekko japonicus | reverse complement strand
CAACAGCAGAAACTCATTAGCATATTAGGCCACACCCCTGACAGCACAGCTCATTGGCATATTAGGCCACACCCCCATGTTACCAGAAGTGTGCTCATCCAGCCACACCCACCTTTCCCTTGTTATTCTGTTTACCTTGTTTGTTGTCCAAACCCAGGGCTTTTTTGTAGCAGGAACTCCTTTGCATGTTAGGCCACACACCCCTAATGTAGCCAATCCTAATGAGTTTCTGCTGTTGGGTGTGGCCTGTTATGCTAATGAGTTCCTGCTGGGCGTGGCCAACTTGGGAGCCAGCTGGTACTCCGTTCCTGTGCGTTCCTGCCCAAAAATTGCCCTGAATTTATGTATTGCTAATGAAGTGTCTGGAGAACGAACGTTATGGGGAGGGGCTGTGGCTCAGCGGTAGCACATCCCTGGCATCTCCAGCTAAGAGGACAAGGAAGGAGGTGATGTGAAAGACCCTCAGCTGAGACCCTGGAGAACCACCGCCAGCCAGATTAGATCACACTGACGACCTTGGTAGACTAAAGGCCTGACTTCGTAGAAGGCGACTTCATATGTTCATGTAATTGTCGGTGTCCTACCTGTTGTAAGGATCTATGAGATCTCCTCTAAATGCTGCTTTCCCTCTATATCATAATCTTTCCTGTTTCGGAATGCAAACTCTACCTGTTTGTGAAATGCCCGAAAAGTTGGATGTGAGAATGAAATAAAAGGCAGCAAGGCATCCCGTAGTGATGTCCTCGTGAGATACGCATTAGGATAATCGTTACCTACTACCAACATATTCCAAGTGAGGATGGCTGGGGGTAAAGAGAAGACGGAAGATGGGCAGTATTTTAGGAGGCAATCAAAGCATTGCCACAAAGGAGTGGTAATTGCTCGAGCTACGCTGCAGGCGAATTGCAGGCATTATGTTCAACCTGTCAGACTCCATGGGCATGCTGGTCTCCTCGGCAGGAATACACAGTTCCAGGAATGGACGGCGGGAGATGTAACGTATCCAGCCATTTCGTTCCCATGACAATCCAGCACTGGCGTTTCTTTAATAAGCTGCTGGGTGGGTGAGCGATGGCACGCAAATTCCACGCGGAATGCCATTTATACAAATCCCCACCTGCTGCCAGGCTGCAGCGACATTCACACTATAGACGTCGCCTTAACAGGATCTGTTTGTGCTTTATGGGATCATCCTTTGGGTACGCGGTCGGCATTACAGCACCTTGTCTCAGCATAGAACGAAGCTGGATGTTGCTGCTGCTGATGTGCCGAAGATGCCAGTCACCGATTCCGTGGTCTCCGCAATGCGAGCAGCATTTTCTAATGCCCTTATAACATCTCGGCAGAAAGGAGCATATCCAGGAGGATAGGTGCCAACCCCGGGTCCAGAAATAGCTGGAGATTTGAAGGTAGAGCCTAGGAGAGGGGGGTTTAGGGAGGAGAGGGACTTCAATAGGCTATGCAGTCCACCCTCCAAAGCGGCCCACCATGAAGTCCACTGTCCAAAGCAACCATTTTTCCCAGGAGTGGAATGAATGTTTTAAATAAATGTAGTCTGGAGATCACCAGTCCCCACCTGGAGCTTGTCAATCCTATCTTGCAGTTCTTTAGTATAAGGAGAAAGGATGGAGAGAAGAAGAGTTTGGATTTATACCCCACCCTTCACTACCCAAAGGAGTCTCAGTGGCTTACAATCTGTGGCCAGGAAGGAGGAGAAAGACATTGCCCATGCCCTTCCTGACCAACGCAGATACAGTGACAATAAATTGTCATCAACATATGAGATCATAGTAAATAATCAAGTATCAATGAATTAACGTAGTAAAACATCTATAGCACAATTCTGATCAAAAAGATCTTTGTTTTGAGCAATAAAATATAAAACAGGGTACCAAAAATTATAATAAGAACATAAGAAGATAAGGGATGCCAATGTTAGGCCAAAGGCCCATCCAGCCCAACACTCTGTATCACACAGTGGCCAGAAATACCAGTGCCATCAGGAGGTCCAGCAGTGGGGCCAGGACATTAGAAGCCCTCCCACTGTTGACCCCCCCCCAAGCACCAAGAAGACAGAGCATCACTTGCCCCAGAGCCCCTAGCTATACCTTGTGGCTAATAGCCACTGATGGACCTCTGCTCCATATGCTTATCTAATTCCCTTTTGAAGCCATCCATGCTTGTAGCACCCACCACTTCCTGTGGCAGTGAATTCCAAGTGTTAATCACTCTTTGGGTGAAGAAGGACGTCCT
>NW_015172028.1:479001-484030 GCF_001447785.1 Gekko japonicus | reverse complement strand
TCCCAGGAGGAGGCGATTGCAGACCTCGCAGCAGTGCATAATATAGAAACCAAAAATCTTTCTTAACTTGGGGGATTTGGGGATCATCCCACAAGTTTAGAAACATTGACTCAGGGTGTAATGGAACAGAGAGGCCTGTGATGATAGAAATTTGGTCTCGAACAGATGACCAAAAATTTTGGATGAGAGGGCAGGACCACCAACAGTGGAGAAAGGAACCAGGAGACCCACACCTTTTCCAACACGTGGGTGAGTAGGATGAGTTCATATGGTGAATCTGCAGTGGAGTACAGTACCAGCTGCGGTGGCTCAAGTGATTAAGACGCTGAACTGCAGGCTGTGGAAGGTCAGTAGTTCAGCAGTTCGAGACCCGGGTGCCGCAAGGCAGAGTGAGCTCCCGTCTCTAGTTCCAGCTCCTGCCAACGTAGCAGTTCGAAAGCAAGAAATTGCAAGTAGATAAATAGGTACCACTTCGTTGGGAAGGTAACAGTGTTCCGTGCACCTTGGTGTTTAGTCATGCCGGCCACATGACCACGGAAACATCTTCGGACAGCGCTGGCTCTTTGGCTTTGAAACAGAGATGAGCACCACAACCCTACAGTCGGATTAGACTGGCTTTCGAGCAAGGGAACCTTTACCTTTACAGTACCAGCAAGCCATAATGTAAAAAACTGGATCTTAATGTTAATGACCTTGAAATGATTAATAGAGGAATTCCAGATAGAGGACCATTGGCTATTGGACACAAAAGAAAGGCCTTCATTATGCCAAGCCTTGGCATAAGAGGGAAGAAGAGAACTAGAAACCAAAATTAAAAAACTTATATAAAATGGATATTCGACCTGTAGAACCCTTTTGATACCCTGCATTCTCAACAGATCTTTGCAGATCACTCTAGGACATCTTCTTTCTGTAGCTGCTGATAAAAGCCTGGCACCTGCATAAGAACATCAGAAGAGCCTTGCTGGATCAGACCAGTGGTCCATCTAGTCTAGCATCCTGTCTCACACAATGGCCAACCAGTCGTCTTGGAGGACCAAACAAACAGGGCATCGAGGCCAAGGCCTTGCAAGATGCTGCCTCCCAGTGCTGATGTTCAGAGCAAGGACCAAATGCTTCAGGAGCTATCTGGTGCCTGCCACAGTTTTAGGGCTTGCCCACTGGAGGCAAGTAGCAGTCAACGGTGTGGAGGGGAAATGTCATGCCTGAGTTGAGTGTCCCCCCTCATAACAAGCGTCAGACCTGAACACGTGTCAGAGCTGACCAAGTACTCAAGTACAGCTGGATGGCCTAGGCTAGCCTGATCTCACCAGATTCTGGAAGCTAAGCGGGGTCAGCCCTGCTGAGTACTTGGATGGGAAGCCACCAAGAAAGTCCAGGGTCACTGTGGAGAGACAGATAATGCCAAACCACCTCTGACAAACCACCTCTGAACAACTCTTGCTTTGAAAATCCTACAGGGTCCTCATAGGTTGGCTGGGATTTAATGGCACTTTACCTCCCCCACCCCATTATGTGGCACCTCCCATGCACATCTCCACTTGTGGGATGTCTTTTTTCTTCTCTTAGTATCCTCCAGGGCTCAGGAGGTTTTATGTATACTATAGAAAAAGCTTGTCTAAATCCACAGACCTTCCTTGTTGGACTGGATCACATATTGACCCAGTCACTTCCATCTAGTGACCTCTTTGAGGATGGGTTTTTTCCCCTCTTCTCCAGGGAAGCACCTAATTAAAATGTTCCGTCTGAGAGATTTTCCTTGCAGCTTTAAGCCTTCTTAAATGTCTTTGCCTCACCCCTAGATTTTTAAAAACAAAAACAAAACGGAATGGACTCTAAATGACAATTTTTCTAAAGGTGAAAACGTATTGCAGGAGTGTCAGATATATTAAGAGAACGGCATTATGCTCTTCAAATCCAGCCACTTATTCTGAGCAGGCTGCGAGATGGAGTCTCACAGACTGTTTTCAGTATGTATAGATAATTGCCAGAGGGAGATGTATTGCAAACACCAGTTCGTGTGTGAATATATGAAACTTTAATGCACTTCAAAGCAGGATGTGATTTATTTCTCACATGAAGAAAAGAAAATACCACCAAAAGGCCAGAACAGTTCTTGTTTCCATCAAGTCAGGACTGTACCCAGAAATGTTGTGGTACCTATTTATTTGGCAAATTTCTCTCCCACCATTCCTCCAAGGAACTTGGGGTGGCATACATTGTTCTCCTCTCCTTCAATTTATTCTCACAACAGTCTTTTGAGGTAGGTTAGGCTGTGAGTGACTTATGGTTCCCAACATCCAGGTCGCACCTGGAGATCTCCCACTATTAGAATTTATCTCCAGATGACTGAGACCAGTTCCTCTGAAGAAAATGGCTGCTCTTGAAGGGTAGACCCTGTGACACTATACCCTGCTGAGGCCCTTCCCCTCCCCAAACCCCACCTGTCCGTCCAAGGCTCCACCCCCAAAATCTCCAGGAATTTCCAACCCAGAGTTGGCAACCCTACCCAGATCCCTGGCCAGTGTGAAGCCACTGACCATACTAGTAGGAGGGGCTACATTGAAAGACCCAATATGACACAGCATGGAGCAACAGACAAACTAAATTCAGGATCTCTCAAATGTTATCCCTGTTCCTTAAAACCATTAGCCAGAGAATGGGAAGGTATGAGTCAGTTTGGGTACCAACATGTGTTCTATTTCTGAGTCAACGAGCTAGAGAATCACCATAGAGCTCAATGGAGATCCTTCCTCTGCATCCTACACACAGGTGGTCCCTAGGTGGACATAGGTGGACATAGGCATGAATTCATGGGAGCCCATCAAGCATTTTGTCAAAAAGCAGGTCAACGTGTGCTGCATCCTGAAACCAGGAGATGGGCAGACTGTGGACTACCAGCTAGTTCTCAAAGGATCATTCAGAAACTGTTGTTTACTGTTGTTTACTGAGATACTTGGAGATAATACTAGACAAGATGGTCCTTGGTCCTTGGACTGATCTAACTTATGAGGAATTTCTTATTTTCAAGAGGGCATATTCAGATTAGGTGTGCCTTAGCTGTTAAGAGGTGTACATTCTTGCCTTCTAAATTTAAAATAATATGGCAGAGGAATTCTAGAGGAGGGGGAGAAGACAAAGAAGGATAAGAAGGATAAGAAGGTGGTGGGGGTAGAGGAGGAGGAGGAGGAGGAAGAAGAAGTTTATAGTCAGCCCATCCCTGCTGTTGGCTGTGTTGGCAGAAAAGAAGCAAGATATTGCTCTGCATCTGCTGTGTAAAACAGTCTCAGTCTGTTGTGGCGCTGTTGTACATTGTTCCCCTTTCCCTCCTGGCTCAGGATAAAAGCTTGCTGTCTGCATCAGACCTCACCATGGCGGCCATGGGGGTGCATGGTAGGGACAGCGTGGGGGGGGAGGAGCAGTCTCCTGCGGCACCGGCAGGGCACTGCGCTGCGGGGAGGTAATGGCACCCGCAACCCCCCCCCTGCATAAAGTAAAGGGGGGTGACCTGGGGGAGGGGGATTGAAAAGTGAACGAGCTGGGTAGAAAACACAAAAGACCCAGCGGTTGCCAGGCAGGACATTCTGGGGACTGCCCCAGGAAATAACATAGTACAAGGGTGGGCTTGCTTCTAACCCACAAGTAAAGAACCATGATTGGAGAAAAACTGGGAGGGTGGTATTTGGCTCCAGTTGTCTCCTTATCACTCACAGCAGCTCAAGGGCGGGGAGGAGCAATTGCTCCAGCTGAAAACCAAATCCACATAAGCTGATGAGATGCCGTCGTGACCTTGGAGTCGCCACTACAGGGCAATACAATGATGCAGATGGCCAGTGCTGAGTCGATACAATATGGGAATGGCCGCGGCAAGCGATGCAGACAGAGATTTGTGAGATGATTTGGGACTGCTAGCACAGCGGCGGGAAAGCCTAATGCAGATTGGACCTAAGAGTAGCAATGTGGAGACAGACAAGGAATGACACTTATCAGGAAAGAAGGTACTGACCTCACTATCTTATCAAATTGTCCTTTCCTCTTGCTGCCCCCTGCAGGGATTTCTTCTCTTCTTTTTGTACACCAGACATTGCTTATTCCAAAAGACTGATCATTCTTTCCCTTTCCTTCTCAGAGGCAAGTTACTCCTAGTCCATGGATGAGTCATTCCTCTACTGTCTCTCCCCCCCCTTTCCTTAAAGAAAGCTGAAGATTCAGTGAAGAGCCTTGGAGGTTTTCTGCCCCAAACTCTCTCTGTGTAGTAGTTTTCTCTTTGTTTAGAAATGCTGTTTCAGAAAGTCAGTACCTGGCACTTGACTGCTGATCATGAACCAGCAGCAAAACCAGAAATGATTTCAAGTCAGTGTATAGTTTCACTTCTCTTTCCCCCTACTTAATATGTGTGTGTGAATGTGTGTTATATTAGGTATCAGGTTTGATCATTGTCACTTTCTTTCTTTCTTTAAGTAGTATTTTTATTGATTTTTACAACACAAAAAGAAGACAAACCACGACAATACACAGACATCTACAAACACACAAAAAAGAAGACCACCATATCTTATCATAACCGCAACACAAAATTCTAACATAACTAGCTGGTTCCACATTTCCCCAACAACACATCTCAGATCACATTTCTAAGTGTATTTCTAGCCATATTAAACAAAGAAAGAAAAAAACACCAAAACTTGAAAATCAAATTCAAATACTTCTTTTTTTATCTGTCTATAATTCATAGCAACATTTCAACAACATCAACAAAAAAGAAAAAGGAAAAACAGAACAAACAAAATAATCTTAACTATTATTAGATTATTCTGATTTATCTCATCTCAATTAGCATTTATGTTTGTAAAGTTACCGACATTCACTTTACTTCTAACTTTACTTTCTTTCCTGCTTCTAGCCAACTTATCACTCCTTAACATTACATTATACTGTATAATTTCTTGCTTATACTCTTATGACCTTTACCTAATATATAGCATTTTATAACCATTACCTACTTATTTACCCTATTTTGTAATAGAAT
>NW_015172028.1:476489-478523 GCF_001447785.1 Gekko japonicus | reverse complement strand
TAGCCTTTTTGGGGTAGGTACTCCAAAGAATTTCCTTTCCTTGCCTCCAACATCACAAAATTTTCCAAAGGTTCTTCTAAGTATGGCGTTTGTACACTGAGTTTCTCAAATCCTATCTTACATGGAGCCAATGTTACCTGCATAGTGGGACTTTGCCTTCTGATCTCGTCTTCCACAGTATACTGCTGTGGCTGTGATTGATTCTTTTCTTTTCCCCCATCACAATCCGCAAGTAAGTTCTGAGGTTTCTCCAATAAACTCTTGAAAGCCTCATTAAACGTGCTTCGAAATTCATCTAGCAATAGCTTTTTTAATTGCTCCACAGTAAGTTGACCAATCTCCAAATTTTCTAAGTCCTGTCCTTCCTCGATGTCCTCACCGTTTTTTTTTCTTATTTCTTTTAAATTAGCCACTGTAACTCAGGACCGTTATATTTATTTATTTAGCAACAGTTCAAATATCCTGCAAACGGCATTTTTAAGTTCAGTTTAAATGAGTAAAGTTATCTTCTTACCCCCATAAATCACTCAGACAAACTTCGTTCTCCTTTCTCACGCTGGCAATGAGTAAAGTTATCTTCTTACCCCCATAAATCACTCAGACAAACTTCGTTCTCCTTTTTCACTGCGGCTGCTTTTCCAATTTTAGGAGAAGAAAAAAATTCAAAAGGGGTATTTTAACACAGTTAATCGCCTTGTTGTGGTTGAAATACACTTGGTCTTCCTATAAATCCTATCTTCTTCATTCTTGTTGTAATTCTTGTCATGTTAGAAAAATAGTTGGTCTTTAAAATGGCTGGCTGCAGCTATGCAAAAACATGGCGACCGTGCTTTTTGCTCCGTCGATCGCTCCTGAATCGAGGCAAAAACGGCCTCTCCCACACACTTTCCGTGTGTGTGTGTGGCCGAAAACAAGCCTCTTGCTATCTGCTCTCCCTCTGAGAGATCAGACGAAGCTCCACCGGTCTGGAAAGGCCGGGGAGCCTCAAAAAGAACGAAAAGAGGATCAGGCGGCTTGGGAGCCTCCCCCCCAAAAACCGCCTGTTGCACTTTCTTGAAAGGCACAAAATAGGTAAGATCCCAAGGATGGTCTTACAGTTAATCCTAGTGCAGCAGTCCATCTCAGAGTGGGGGGAAGATTTGGGGGGAGGGCAGTGTGAAAAGTTATCAAACTTTCATTTATTTAGTTTAGCATTACAGCTTTTACCACCAGGGGGTGCCATCTGGATTTTCTGTCTCTGGCACAGTAGCCTGTTAAACCATCTTTATAAGATCACTAGGAAAAAGGCCCATTGTGGAAATAAATACAACGACCTCTAGAAAGAGGCTCTGGGCGGGTGCCCCCGCCTTGGACACTCAGTGTCAATTTGCTGTGGCGACCTCGGCTGGGTATAATGACACTGAGTCCACCATTTTCTCCAGAGGAACTGATCTCTGCTACCTAAAGAACAGTTGTAATTTTGAGTGATCTCCAGTCCTCACCTGGAGATTCTGGTTCCCCAGAAGGGAATGGTTGGTTTGGAGGGTGGAGTCTATGGCTTTGTACCTGTCTGAGGTCCCACGCCTCCTGAAGCCTCACCCTCTCCAGGCTCCATCCCTCACATATCCAGGAATTTCCCACCTGGAGTTGGCAACCCTATCTCATTCACAGCCAATCATCAACCTGCCTTTATTTCCCCCTCACTCTTCAGCTTTCCACCCCCCCACACACACCTGCAGCCTCTCCCGTGCTCTGAAGCCCTGACTGCTACATCACATTGGCTGTCATGGGGGCCACCTCAGCAGCATATAAGGATACAGAGCCCACCATTTTATCCAGGGGAACTGATCTCTGCCATCTGGAAAGCAGTTGTAATGCTGAGTGATCTCCAGCCCTCACCTGGAGATTGGACACAGTTTACCTCAGAAGAGCGAACTGTTTAGAATGTTAGAGGCAAAAGCCAATCAAGTCGCATACGGAAACGACCTCTGTGTTCCGAGGCAAAGGCCAATGAGGCTGCATATGCAAATAACCCCTGTGTTCTGACTGGTTATG
>NW_015172028.1:473523-476390 GCF_001447785.1 Gekko japonicus | reverse complement strand
GGGGAGAGGAAAAGCAAAATGTTTAGAATGTTGGAGGCAGGACTCAGGCAAAGCAGCCGGTGGATAGGGAGACCCTCTGAATGACAGATCAGAGAGCGAACTGATTTTGGAGCGTGTGGAATGTTCTAGAGGTGCCACCACCACTCAGCTTTTATTTATAAGGGAGATAATTCACTGAACCTTCTTGTTGGCAGAAATGAAAACATAAGGTTCTCGATAAGTGTTTTAAAACTCATATCCATTTATTAAAGTAATATTTGTTGAGACACTGCATGATGTTTCAATCAGGAATTTTCTGTATGTGCATCCTCTTCCCCCAAAGTGCTCTGGAGAAGACATCCAAGAGATTATTCTGCATGGAGGGCATGTTTACTCTGTCAGTGACCCAGAAGTAACTCCTCTTTAATGCTCTTTAACTTGTGATGAGAGCTGGGCGCCAGAGGGCAAGGAAGAACTAAAGCCACAGGATAACTTGGTGGAGAGGAGTTGCTATTTATACTGGAATAAATTTTGTGTTGGTCTTTAAGGGACCAGTGACCTGGATGGCCCAGGCTAGCCTGGTTTCATTAGATCTCAGAAGCTAAGCAGGGGTGGTCCTGGTCAGGAATACCAGGGTTGTGATGCAGAGGCAGGCAATGGCAAAACACCTTTGAATGTTTCTCGCCTTGAAAACCCTACAGGGTCCCCATAAGTCAGCTGTGAGCTGATGCCCCCCCCCCAATAAAAGCACTTGTGGACTTCTGTTTTATTTTATCGCCAATACATTATTGTGGGCATCCCCCCAATGCGTTTCTTGAGCTGTCTTGAAGGCAGTTCCCAGTGTTTTGGGAACAAGATTTGCTTACAGAAGAGATGTTAGCAGTGTTCCATTCGTGGGTGCATTACTCAAAGCACTGGGGTCTTTCTTTTATTATTATCTCTTAAAAGGGTGGAATACAGAAGGAAAAAAAGGGATAGGGGAGAAATATAGATTCCTCAAACTTGTAAAGTATTATGAATTGTTACATACAATAAGTAAAATCAGATATATTACCAACTGTATTACATATTTCCAATATAAAAGCAAACAATAAAACTTGAATATTACAGAATTACCAAATCTGGGATAGAGTCTCTCTTTAAAGAATTAACGATAAAGGAAATTATATCTTTAACCACTGAACAGACTTCTATAATAAAATTAAATCATTGTAAAAACCTTATAATCAATATCTCCATCACCTTTAATATGATATTCAGGTTATTCCAAAACTTAAAAGAAAAAAAGGTAGTTGTTTCCATAGTATGAATAATAAACTTGCCATTTCTGCTGAAATTCTTTCAGTGGTCTTTTCTTTATATAATTGGTTAATTTTGCCAATGTTGCATACTCAGCTAGTTTTTCTTTCCAGGTCTCTATTATAGGACAGTCTTCTGTCTTCCATTTCATTGCAAATATTACTCTGGCAGCTGTTAACATATATTTAAATAGGTCTTGTGAGGTTCTGTCTATATTGTCTGGTAAGATTCCCAGTAACATAGTCTCTGGTTTCGGAAATTTGGTTTTTAAAATATTTTTTATTTCTTCATTTATATTTTTCCAGTATCTTTTGGTTTTGATGCAAGTCTACCACATACGATAAAAGGTGTCATCTTCTTTTTTACATTTCCAGCAAGCCCCTTTATAGTTTTTATCCATCTTTGCAATATCTATTGGAGTGATGTACCATCAATAAAACATCTTGTACCAGTTTTCCCTTAGTGCTTGACTGGCTGTAAATCTAATACCTTTAGTCCATAGATTTCCCCAACACTGAAACTGTATTTCATCTCCAAAATTTTGCATCCATTTAATCATGCAGCGTTTAACCTGTTCTTATTCAGAATCATATTGAAGCAATACTAGTTCTATTCTTGTGCTGCTTACAGTGCCAAAAAAGAAGCTGAACGTTCTTGGCCATTTGGCTCTCCTCCTTCCTACCCTAGTAATGGCTTCCTACTCGAGTAATGGCTCATATCTCTGGGACTCTGTGATGCTGGGATGGACGCCACTCAAATACGCAGATGTGCAATGGCCTGCATCCTCTTCAGTGCCTTTGCCACAGGCTGATCTGGGGTATAAAATTCCTGGTGATTTGGGGGAGGAGCCTGGGGAGAGCAGGATTTGGAGAAGTGCCTCAGTGGGGTATAATACCATACAGTCCACCCTCCAAAACAGCCATTTTCTCCAGGGGGACTGATCTCAGGTAACTGGAGATCAGTTGTAGTTCCAGGAGATCTCCAGGCCCCACCTGGAGGTTGGCAACCCTGTTCAACAGATCTGGCTCCACTCCACCTGAAAGATCTTTGACTATCTCTAATGGTGTGAGCAATCCCACAGGAAACCAACCGATGTAAGCAGTATTCTGGATTGTTACCAGGGGAGCCGTTTCAGATTTTGGATTTGTAAGATGTCATGCTGTCTTCTCCTATTTTTATGTGGTTATTCGTTTGCTTCTTTTATACCCCGATGGGGACCCAAAGTGGATTACATCTTTCTTCTCTCCTCCATTCTGTCCTCACAATAACCCTTTGAGGTAGCTTAGGCAGAGGGGGGGGGGTCCAAGGTGAACTTCCATGGCAGACTACAGTATTTTTTTAAATGACATTTTTTAAATTTTTTCCAAATAATAACACACAGGGGTCATTTCCTGCAGGAGTGCACAGGAGCCGAGCTCCGGCAGTAAAGAGCTCAGGGGGCGGGCACATGTAACAAGCCCCACCACCTGCTCCCAGAAGCCCTCAATCAGAGCAAGAAGCAACCAGGTAAATTGCAGAGCTCCCCCCGGCCCAAAACAGTCCAGTGGCACCTTTAAGACCACGTTTTATTCAGATACAAGCTCTCCCTT
>NW_015172028.1:463498-473451 GCF_001447785.1 Gekko japonicus | reverse complement strand
GGTGGGTGTTGCCTTCTGACACACCTCCGGTGATGTCAGGGGGTGTGGCGTATGCAAATAAGTTATGCTAATGAGTTATGCTAATGAGCTCCTGCACCTCTTTTTCTACAAAATGACCCCTGATAACACAAGATGTAACAATATATCATGGTATACAAAGTACTATATGTACTGTAAGAATAAATTGAGTACACAGAGAAATAAAGTAGTATATAAAATACATGCAAAAAGTTATAATATGATATCTATAATTATTGACTCAACGGACACTTGTAGAGAAGCATGAGCTTGTGACGACAGCATCAATCAATATACCAGGGATACAGATAGGAACAATCTCAAAAACAATAACCTCAACAGAGATGACAACAGTGTTTGTTCAAAAATGACTAGTTAGTATAAAACATGTAACATTACAACAGTGTGATAAGACATTAAAACAATAATAAGTTCAATGGCTGAAGGCTCCGCAGAGTACAGTATCGAACTCAGGTCTCCCGTGTCCTACTCTGGCTCTCTAACTACTCCACCACGTGAGCTCTCAAAGCTTTTTCAGCTAGGGGATTATAACATCTCTCTGCGTTGACACTGAGACATTGCAAGAGGATGAGATCTAACTGTAAAGGGGTGGGGAAACCAACATTTGAAAGGACAAAAAAACTTACTAAGAGCAAAACAATATATTGGGGAGGGGAAGCAATGAGTTGGCTCCTGTGAATCATGAAAGCAAGGGATTCAAGAACTTCCCCTTTCCCTCCCCCTGCAGCCTCCCAGGTCAGGAGACCCCGACCCCCCCCCTATAAGAGTGGGCAGCCACTGGAGGAGAAATCAGTAGAAACCACCTTCCCCTCTTCTCCTGCAAATGGAATGAGCGCTCACAGCAGAAGTGTCCGTGTGTGTGTGTGTGTGTGTTGCAGTAGCCAAATCGCTCACTCACAAGTTTAATGCCAGTAGCTCACAAAGTAGAATTTTTGCTCACAAGACTCCACAGCTTAGAGGGAACATTGGTGGTGATGTCTTCCGATTCCCCTTTCTCACGGCAGCTCCCCCATGCCATACCCCACTCTGCTCAAGCCCCCCACCCCACCCCGCACTTCCAGAGCAGCTTTTCCAAAAGGCACAGCAGGAGGCCAAGAGATGCAGAGGAAGGGAGAAAAGATCCGTTTTGTGAACTTCTTCCATTCACCATTTGGCTTGGGGTTGCCAAGCTCCAGGTAGGGCCTGGAGTCCTCTTGGGATCACCACTGACCTCCGGGCTACAGAGGCCAGTGGTGATTCCAAGGGTGGGCTCTCTGACATCTCATCTCTGCTGAGCTTCCTCCCCTGCCCAAACTCTGCCCTTCCCAGGCCCCACCTCCAAATCTCCAGGAATTGTCCAACCCAGAGATGGCAACCCTACCATTCGTAGGATCCACCAGACATTGGACTGGCATTTTTGCAAGTAATCCCCCCCCCATTTCCCATCCTCTTATTTGCTTCAGCCTTTAACAAAACCAGTCCCAGGTGGGGAAAGATGTGTTGCTTCTTCTACATAGTGTAGTGGTTAGGAGCGCGGACTCTAATCTGGGAGAACTGGGTTTGATTCCCCACTCCTCCACATGCAGCTGCTGGTGTGACCTTGGGTCAGTTACAAGTTCTGTCAGAGCTGTTCTCTCAAGGCCAGTTCTGGAAAGAGCTCTCTCAGCCCCACCTACCTCACAGGGTGTCCGTTGTAGGGAGGGGAAGGGAAAGGAGATTGTAAACTGCTCTGAGACTCCGAGTGAAGGGCGGGGTATAAATCCAATCTCCTCTTCCTCCTCCTCCTCTCCAAGAGTCTATTGGGCATTTTAGCATGCTGGTATGCAGGAGCTTAAGGAACTGGTATAAATTACCTTGTGCGATTTGGGGGGCGGGGGGATGACAGCACTCAATGGGAGGGAGCCCAGGGAAGGAAGTGAAGCCATCTTGTCTCGGCACCAAAGTCCTAATTTACCAGTTTAATGTGACTTTTATTGCAAGCAATATAACCAAGTTGTTAGCACCTTCAGAGTACAAACTTGGAAGCACTGCATTTTAACTGTTGCTTAGCTGGCGCTACTGAACATCCACCTGTGGTTGCTGACTTCCAGGCGGGGCCTGGACATCTCCCGGAATGACAGCTGACCTCCAGGCTACAGAGATCCATCTCCCTGGGGTAAATGTGAGCTTTGGAGGGTGGACTCCAGGACCTTATGCAGCCCCACTGAGATCCCTCCTATCCCCAAATCCTGCCCTCCCCACCCAAATCTCCAGGAGTTTTACAACCCAGTGTTGGCAACCCCACCTCCACTCAGCTCCCATCCAATGTTCCCTCTAAGCTGTGGAGTCTTGTGTGCAAAAAATCGACTTTGTGAGCTACTGGCATTAAAGCTGTGAGCGAGCGATCTGGCTACTGCATAAATTAGTTTGCTCTGGAGCCGTCCCTTCCTGAGCGAAGACAAAAATGTGTGAGCTAGAGGCTACAAAACTGTGAGCTAGCTCACACTAACTCAGTTTAGAGGGAACATTGCTCCCATCAATTCGGTGTCTTAAAGCAGTTAGTTACTGGTAGGACTGAAAAGCTCAGATAAAAAGACTGTCAGGTTTAGATGCAGCCACGGTCAACATACAGAGCTTGGCCGGTGTGACCTTTTCTTCAGATGTCTCACAAATGGGGAGAAATTAGCATGCTGGACAGACAACTATTACCAGGGCTGGTATTGTTGGAATTGCCATCATTCTTTTCAAACACAGTTCAAAGGCTTAGGCTGTGCAGCGTTCACTGTAACTTGTCAATCGGCCTCTGTTTGTTGGTACCTTAGGAAAAAACGTGATCGAGGACCCTGTTGAGGAGCCGTCCTCAGCCTTTCCTCCTCTCCAAGAGTCTATTGGGCATTATAGCATGCTGGTATGCAGATGCTGATGGAACGGGTATAAATTACCTTGTGCGATTTGGGGAGGGGGGGATGACAGCCCTCAATGGGAGGGAGCCCAGGGAAGGAAGTTAAGCCATCTTGTCTCGGGCACCAAAGTCCTAATTTACCAGTTTAATGTGACTTTTATTGCAAGCAATATAACCAAGTTGTTAGCACCTTCAGAGTACAAACTTGGAAGCACTGCATTTTAACTGTTGCTTAGCCGGCGCTACTGAACATCCACCTGTGGTTGCTGACTTCCAGGCGGGGTCTGGACATCTCCCGGAATTACAGCTGACCTCCAGGCTACAGAGATCCATCTCCCTGGGGTTAATGTGAGCTTTGGAGGGTGGACTCCAGGACCTTATGCAGCCCCACTGAGATCCCTCCTATCCCCAAATCCTGCCCTCCCCACCCAAATCTCCAGGAACTTTACAACCCAGTGTTGGCAACCCCACCTCCACCCAGCTCCCATCCAATGTTCCCTCTAAGCTGTGGGATCTTGTGAGCAAGAATTCTACTTTGTGAGCGACTGGCATTAAAGCTGTGAGCGAGCGCTCTGGCTACTGCATAAATTAGTTTGCTCTGGAGCCGTCCCTTCCTGAGCGAAGACAAAAATGTGTGAGCTAGAGGCTACAAAACTGTGAGCTAGCTCACACTAACTCAGTTTAGAGGGAACATTGCTCCCATCAATTCCGTGTCTTAAAGCAGTTAGTTACTGGTAGGACTGAAAAGCTCAGATAAAAAGACTGTCAGGTTTAGATGCAGCCGCGGTCAACATGCAGAGCTTGGCCGGTGTGACCTTTTCTTCAGATGTCTCACAAATGGGGGGAAATAAGCATGCTGAACAGACAACTATTACCAGGGCTGGTATTGTTGGAATTGCCATCATTCTTTTCAAACGCAGTTCAAAGGCTTAGGCTGTGCAGTGTTCACTGTAACATCAATTGGCCACTGTTTGTTGGTACCTTAGGAAAAAAAACGGTGATCGTGGACCCTGTTGAGGAGCCGTCCTCAGCCTTGTGCTTCAGGCCAAAGGCATTTCTTTATTCTGGAGTGGCCTGTGCCAAATCGATACACAAAGAGATGATGATGAGTGGTGGTATAAAGTCCCATCACGTTACAACTGACGTGTGACTACAGACTTATGGGGTTTTGGTGTAGTGGTTAAGTGGGCGGGCTCTAATCTGGGAGAACCAGGTTTGATTCCCCACTCCTCCACTTGCAGCTGCTGGATGACCTTGGGCAAGCCATGGTTCTGATAAGAGCTGTCCTTGAAAAAGAGCAGATCTGTCCGAGCTCTCTCAGCCCCACCTGCCTCAAAGGGTGTCTCTTGTGGGGAGGGGAAGGGAAAGGAGTAAGCCACTCTGAGAGTCCGAGTGAAGGGCGGGGTATAAATTCAATCTCTTCTTCAAGGCAAGTGATGTTCAGAGGTGGTTTTGCCACAGCCTTCCTCTGGGTATTCCTTGGTAGTCTCCCATCCAAGTATTAACCAGGGCCGACCCTGCTTAGCTTCTGAGAGCTGACGAGATCAGGCTAGCCTGGGCCATCCAGGTCAGGGATTATTATTATTGCAAACAATTAAATGGGCACATGCTGGAACCAATCGGCCCTTTAGCTTACTGGAAAGTTCCCAGTGGGTGGCTCCCCCGAGCCGAGCCTGGTGAGCAACAACGGCAACCAGAGGGTTGCCGCCTGAGGCGGAACATGGACCTCACACCATCCCATTACATTCGCCAAACGTTTGTTTAGGACTTCCATAGATATAGACAATCCAGTTGTTAGGGACAAGTAGAATTGGATGTCATCCACATATTGGCAGCAGCTTACTCCAAATCCTTGGATGAACTATCTCAGTGGCTTCATGTAGGTATTAAATAGCACAGGGGACAAGATGGATAGTTTAGGTGCCAACCAATAATCCTTCAACAGTACTTTCTGGCCAGGAAATAATGGAACACCGAAGACTGGTGCCTCGTGTTCTCAACCCCATCAGCAGAATACCACAGCCAGTGATATTGGAAGCTTCTGAGAGGTCCATGAAAATCAACAGGGAAACACTTCTCCTATTGTTCTCAAGTGGAAGTTGTCAATCAGGGCAAACGAAGCAATTTCCGCACCATCAGACCGGAATCAAGACTGAAATGGATCTAGAAGACAATGCACGACAGACAGACAGACAGACAGACAGACAGACAGACAGACAGACAGATAGATAGATAGATAGATAGATAGGAGAGAGAGAGAGAGAGAGAGAGAGAGAGAGAGAGAGAGTCTTTTCTGATTCTCGGTTTGCTTCTCATAATTAGAAAATACACCTTTAGACATTTATCTGCTAATCTGACATATTTATTGCTTTAGAACTCTTGACCTTACAACCTTAGCTTGTTATTTTTGACTCTGCATATATTAAACATAGTCATGCTACATGTTAATTTGCTGTTCAGTCCCTGTCTATAATTTTGAACCTTACCTACCATTCCAATGTATTTATTTATTTGGATTTATATCTTGCCCTCCCCGAAGGCTCAGGGCAGCTAACAAAGAGGGACAAGTGCCAAAGTTAAAACAGATAAAAACAGAATAAAACAATATTTGAAAAAGTGTGTGTGCACACAAAAGCTCTTACCTTGAATAAACCTTTGTTTGTCTTAAAGGTGCCTCCGTACTCTAAATTTGCAATAATGAAGTTAGCTGCACCTGCCAGGGAATGCAGCAGACAGCGTAGATAAAGAGCAAGTGAGATCAAGACCTTGGTAGAGTTTGTCCAAATAAAAAGCAAGTTTAGAAAAGTGCTTGGCCTTTGTTGAGTCTCAAGGGGAACAGTGTCTGACAGCTACATGGCAGTAGAAGATAGCGGAACACCTGTCTGTCTATCCCTGCTGAGCATACTTGGGAGAGAACCCACAGATGAGATTCCATACAGAATTCCGACCTGTGTGGCTGTAATTTGCAAACTCTCAGGAGGATTGAAAGTCTAGGTAATCAGAGGCTTAGATAAACTGTGACCATTGTTGCTATGTGGTTCAAGGGCGATACTGGGTGAGGGTATGCGTAAAATTATCTGAAAAGGGGTGTTCCGCTATCTGAGGTTTGCATAACGATGGTTACACTGGACTTATGGGTTTTGGATTGCACCAAAGTAGACAAACAAAGAGATACAAAACAGTAGGTGAAATTTCGCTACCCAGGGTCATAGATGGTCGAATCAAATAACTAAGTTATGTAATTGGGGGGGGGGGCTATGCCTTCCATAAATCTGTGCAAAAATGCATTTGCATGAAGTAACATGGAGATAAACACAAAGCAACAAGACTTTTTTTAAAAAAATACAGTGTTTATGTATCATCACTGGTTGATTGGCTTGCACACTGTTTATATGATTTGCTGCCTAATGATGTGCAGTGACTACAGGTGTGTGGGGAAGTGGAGCAGAGAGAAAGGAAGCATCTCCTTGGGCTGGTACTTTGTCTCCATTAAGTAATGTTGATTGCACTGTACTGAATTGCACTGTTCCAATATGTTGAACAGGTTGGAAATGTTCATGAACAGCCAAACTGTCTGACAAAAAAATTGTCTCCCTATTCACCCCTGGTGAGCAGATGGTGAGCTGAACCAGGTGTTTGAACATGGTTACAGATTACTAGGGCTGGCAGTGGAAAGTGCTGTCAACAAACAGACAATTTATGGTGACCCTGTAGGGTTTTTCAAGGCACGAGACAAGCAGACGTGGCTTGCCATTGCCTGCCTTTGTATATCAACCCTGGACCTCTTTGGTGGACTCCCATCTAAGTGCTAACCAGGCCTGACCCTACTTAGCTTCCAGGATCTGACAAAATCAAGCTAGCTTGGGCCATCCAGATGATTATAGCTACCACATGGATATCGCTTTAAAATCTTTCGTCTGAGAGGTGCTCCATTTGAGAGACAGTTTGGTGTAGTGGTTAAGAGCATGGACTCTAATCTGGGAGAACCAGATTAGATTCCCCACTCCTCCACATGCAGCTGCTGGTGTGACCTTGGGTCAGTCATAAATTCTTTCAGAGCTGTTCTCTCAAGGGCAGTTCTTGAGAGAGCTCTCTCAGCCCTACCTACCTCACAGGGTGTCTGTTGTGGGGAGGGGAAGGGAAAGGGCTTGTAAACCGCTCGGAGACTCCTTCGGGTAGTGAAGGGTAGAGTTCTTGTTCTACTTCTTCAACATATGGAACATCTCACTATGTGGATTAGCCACCATCTGGAATGTTTTATAAACATACAGACTGACTTACATTGCATCACTCCATCAGCTACCTTGGTATTGTCTGTTCTGACTGGAAGGTGCTCTCCAAGGCCTCAAGCAGAGAGAGGCCTTTCTCAGCCCTATAATGATAAGTGTCAGGGACTGCAAAATATTTGTTGCTGTGTTGCTTCCAACCATGGCTAAAGGTGTGAGAGAAGCTGTTTTCAGACAACATATCCAAGGACACTGAGTGTCAAGCACTACCTGGAACACATGATTACCTGAAGGTGTATGAAGGTTGTGCATGTGAAGAACAATACATTTGTAGTCTCTCAATGTATGCTGATTGGGCTCTCACCACAATCAGAAACCCATTTTTCCAGTTGTACAGAAAGATGCATGTGGGGCTGGAACTCAGTGGAAACAGGGCATAATGCCATTTGTCTGCAGAAGGTCCCAAGTTCAATCCCGGGCACCTCCCGTTTTAAAAAAAGTCAGGTAGTGGGTGATGTGAAAGGCCCATACCTGAGCCACTGGGAAGCTGATTCCAGTCAGACTAAACAATATTGACTTCGATGGGTTAAAGGTCTGATGCAGTATAAGGCAACATCACGTCTTTGCACATTTATGCCTGCTTCAGACCTGAATGCACATTCAAGGCAGTGTGTATATGTTGGGTATGCATATGTGCACACCACCATACAAGCTGGTTCTCTCCCACCTCTACGTGCGTTCCTTACCCACGCTATGGATCTGCTGTGTGGAAAGGAACAATGGGATGAGGCTCTTGAGGAAAAAATCTGTGCAGAACTTAGAACCCAACACGGGGTTGTCAAGCCCCTGGTGGGGGGGATCCCCTGCCCCCAGGTCCCATTGCCCCTCTGTTGCTTAGAGTGGTGGCAGAATATTTTTTTAAAATGTAGCTTCGTATACATACCAGAAGTTCTTACTGGAAGTGACAAAGCGTGGCTCTAGGAATCACCAGAAACTCTATGGTTCCCATAGAGTTTCTGCCGATTCCTAGAGCTACCCTTTGTCACTTCTGGCAAAAACTTCCAATATGTATATGAAGCTGCATTTATTTATTTATTTTTAAAGTCCTACTGTGAAGCTGTGCTCCCCAGCTCTCCATCCAAGTTCAACATCAGGAGCAGCTGCAGCAGTGAAGGCAGGTTTTCAAAAGCTGACCAAGAGGATATAGCCATAACGTGTCTGAAATAGCTTCAGGGAGAGAGAAGATGACTTGAACAATAAAGGGAGTGTGAAAGGGCTTTCAGTCCCATCCTTCTGGCAGAGCCTTTCGTAAGCAGATTTCCCCCCCTCCTCCAATACAACGTTTTGATAGCTTATGCAGAAGTCAAGAGAAGGCAATATGATAAAGTTCTGGGGAGCCAGAAAGGTACAGAACACATCAGAAGGTGCTAAAAGCATGAAAATTGGTATGCTGCTTAATAGGGAATGTCAGTGTTCAAACTGCCACGCAGCTCTCTGGTTCTCATTGTTGCCAGAGATTCTCTTTGTACTGCTCAGAAAGGGGGGGGGGAGTGAAAGGCCCTTTTTGTTTGTGACAGAATCATCTCCATCAGATGGGGGAAGGGCCGCATGCAGCACCCCTGCTCTTTTGCAAGCAGTGTTCAGAAATCAAGTCGGAACGGCCAACCTGGAATATTCCCATCTGCCAAAATGCGTGATGACGGCTGGGTTCGGAGAGGGCAGGTGCACGGCTGTTCTCCTCCACCACATGCATGCCCAAGTTAATTGCCAAATGCCTCCTGCATGCTCAGCAATGGGAAAATTAATTTGGATCCGAGCAGTAATTGTTTTTGCAGAGATAGTATCTTTTAACACCGATCAAGGATTAATTGTGAAATAAGCCATGCAGCACTTTGTTGACAGGCAGTAACCCTCAGCTCCTGCTCCTGATTCACCTACAGGTGGAGTCCTCTTCGGTGGGATAATACCTTATTTTGATCCACACGAAAACTCTCCTACCCGGTTGCGAAGGTGAGAGGGAAGTGACGAATGCTCCCTCTCAGCTGTGGAACCTTGTGAGCAAAAATTCTACCTTGTGAGCTACTGGCATTAAAGTTGTGAGCGAGCAATTTGGTTACTGCATAAATTAGTTTGCTCTGGACTCGCAGTGTTCCCTCTAAGCTGAGTTAGTGTGAGCTAGCTCACAGTTTTTTAGCCTCCAGCTCAGGAAGGATGGCGCCGTAATCTGTAATGTAATCTGGAGCTCTGTTGTAATTCCTGGGAATCTCCAGGCTGCATCTAGATGCTGGCTAACCCAGTGCTGAGCCCTGTCCACTGGCAGGAAGTCCTGCCTCTTGCCTGCTTCCAGCTGAGTAGACCTGGGGCAACTAGAGAGCTTGATCCACAGCAGTTGCCAGTCGGGTGTGTGTGTGTCCATTTCCAGTGTCTCCGAGTCCTGACAATCCCTCTTTCCAAATCGATTTCAGCAGGGGTCATTTCATAGAAAAAGAGCTAGGGGAACTCATTAGCATAACTCATTAGCATATGCCACACCCCCTGACATCACCGGAAGTGTGTCATAAGGCCATACCCCCTGACATCACCAGAAGTGTGTCATAAGGCCACACACCCTGCCCCCAACGGTCCCGGCCGCTGCTGCCGGCCTTGCAGCTCCACTGCCGAGCCCCATGAGGGGCCCGGCGGTGGACCTGCAAGGCCGGCGGGAGTGCAAGGAAGCCCCGCGAAGGCCCTCCCCGGCCCCAGGCAGGCAGGGGTGGGGAGAGGCAGGGAGGAAGCAACTTACCCTCCCTCTTCTCCTGCCTCCACCTGGCTGAATGAGGGCCGGAAGC
>NW_015172028.1:455236-463435 GCF_001447785.1 Gekko japonicus | reverse complement strand
TTTAAAGACATTTTCAGTTTCTTCACACTGAATTCCCCCCCCCCCCAAGACGTATATATTTTAAAAAAGTGAGCCAGTATTATACTAGAAGCTGGGGTAGGGTTGCCGGCTCTGGGTTGGGAAATACCTGGAGATTTGGGGGGGTGGAGCCTGGGGAGGGCAGGGTTTGGGGAAGGGAGGGGCCTCAGCAGGGTATAGTGCCATAGAGTCCACCCTCCAAAGCAGCCATTTTCTCCAGGGGGACTGATCTTGGTCCTCTAGATTTCAACTGTAATAACAGGAGATCTCCAGGTGCCACCTGGAAAGTGGCGGCCCCAAGCTTGGGGGTCCTCAGGGTTGGTTTGGGAGTCCCACACTCACTTTCCATTCTCCCAGTCGCTGCTCTCAGAGGCTTACGCAGGCCGATACCTGCCTCAGGTTTTGTTTCTGTATTTACTTCAACTGACCTTCAGCTGTTCTCTGCATTCTGGGAGTGCCCTCATCAAACCTTTGACAGGAGTTCCTCTCCTTTGCTTTCTGTTGAGCCAGTTTGGTGTAGTGGTTTAAGTGCGCGGACTCTAATCTGGGAGAACCGGGCTTGATGCCCCACTTGCACCTGGCTGGATGACCTTGAGCAAGCCATAGTTCTGGCACAGCTGTCCTTGAAAAAGAGCAGTTTCTGTCAAGAGCTCTCCCAGCCCCACCTACCTCACAGGGTGTCTGTTGTGGGGAGGGGAAGAGAAAGGAGTTTGTAAGCCGCTCTGAGACACCTTTGGGTAGTGAAGGGCAGGATATAAATCCAATCTCTTCTTCTCTTCCAATCTCTGGCTCTAGAGAGCCAGTTTGGTGTAGTGGTTAAGTGTGTGGACTCTAATCTGGGAGAACCGGGTTTGATTCCCCACTCCTCCACTTGCACCTGCTGATGTGACCTTGGGTCAGTCACAAGCTCTGGCACAGCTGTTCCTGAAAGAGCAGTCTGTGTCAGAGTTCTCTCAGCCCCACCCACCTCACAGGGTGTCTGTTGTGGGGGGGAAGGGAAAGGAGTTTGTAAGCCGCTCTGAGACTCCAAGTGAAGGGCGGGGTATAAATCCAATCTCCTCCTCCTTCTCTTCTTCTTCTTCTTCTTCTTCTTTTTTGAAAATCCATATCTCCTCCCCCGCCCTGCACACCAAGAGCTGTGCCACAGTAACCTCAAGGCTAGACTACTGTGATTCACTCAGCATGGGACTGTCCTTAAAGACAACTCAGAAACGTCAGCTGGTATAGCATGTTACAGCTCAGTTACTCTCTGGCAGTAGTTAGGTGGAGGGTGTGTCCTACTCCTATTCTTTAGTCACTCCATTGGTTGCCAGCTCCAGTTTGGGAAATACCTGGAGATTTTGGGGGGGGGAATTCGAGGTGGTTGGGGATTACGGAGGGGAGGGGCCAGTGTTCCCTCTGAGTTAATGTGAGCTAGTTCAGTTGTTTTTGCCCCCAGCTCACACATTTTTGTCTTAGCTCAGGAAGGGATGGCTCCAAAGCAAACTGATTTATGCAGTAGCCAAATCACTCGCTCACAACTTTAATGCCAGCAGCTCACAAAGTAGGATTTTTGCTCACAAGGCTCCACAGCTCAGAGGGAGCATTGGGAGGGACTCCAATGGGGTATCATCAGTCCACCTACCAAAGCAACCAGTTTCTCCAGGTGGACTGATCTCTGTCACTTGGAGATCATTTGTAATCCCAGGAGATCTCCAGCCACCACCTGGAGGTTTAGTTATCAGGTTCAATTCAAAGCGCTGGTCATTACATATAAAGTCCTTAATGGGTAGGACTGGCTAGGGTTGCTGCCAGCTCTGGGTTGAGAAATACCTGGGGATTTTGGGGGTGGAGCCTGAGGAGGGCGGGGTTTGAGAGGGGAGGTATAATGCCATGGAATCCACCTTCCAAAGTGGCCATTTTCTCCAGGGGAACTGATCCCTGTCGCCTGGAGATCGCAGGAGGTCTCCAGCCACCACCTGGAGGTTGCCAACCGTAGTTGTGCCCCCCCTTCATCTGGCGGACTGGCCTGCCCTATGTAATCTGGAAGCTATTATCATTCCATAAAATGTCTAAAACTGAATTTGTGGTGTTCTTAATGGTAGGCATCAAAATAAGGAGGCAGCATGGTTTCAAACAGGAGCACCGTCTGATAAGTGCAGTTTCCCCCCTCTCTGGAGCGACACTGACTGAGCACAACTTCCTCCCTCCCTGGTCCTGCCCACATCAAGTGGACTATGGCACTCTAAAGCACTGGCCTACATTAAAGGAACAGATGCCGAAACAGCACAGAAATTGTTCCGGAAGGCATTTTTATGTACCAAATTTTGTGTCGTTTTAATACTTGTTGAAATCTTGAGGTAATGTTTTATCTTGTTGGTTAACTCTTATAGTTTTGAATCCTTTTTTTTTTTTTTTACAATTCACCTTGCGTCTCACCTTGTGAGAAAGGTGGGGTAGTATAAACGAAGCTTGTTATGGAAATAGAGTCCCTAGAATATGTAGAAACTCTTCAGCTTGTTTGTGGGTGGCCTCGTTTTTCAGCTTTGGTGGTGGTTACAAGCCACTCAGTTTGCTGCTAGTAAATCCTTGACAGCGCAATCCTAAACTGAGTTACAGCCTTCTAATCCCATTGACGGTAGTGGATTTGCAAGGGAGTGACTCCACTTTGCATTACATTAAGGAAGGGACATATATATTAGATGTAGAAATGATGTGCATTTCAATTCTTGTCCATCACGCTAATCACTATGCCACACTTGTTTATTTTATTGATAGCAATAACAGAATAAAGGTAAAGCTAAAGCTTTCCCTTGCTTGAAAGCTAGTCGAATCCGACTCTAGGGGGCAGTGCTCATCTCTGTTTCCAAGCCGTAGAGCCAGCACTGTCCAAAGACTTCTCTGTGGTCGTGTGGCTGGCATGACTAAACGCTGAGGTAACAGCATTCCGTGAGCCTTGGTGTTTAGTCATGCCAGCCACATGACCACAGAAATGTCTTCGGACAGCGCTGGCTCTTCGGCTTTGAAATGAAGATAAGCACCGCAACCCTAGAGTTGGATTCGACTGGCTTTCAAGCAAGGGAACCTTTACCTTTTTTAAGCTTTCCCTTACTCGAAAGCTAGTTGAATCCGACTGTAGGGGGCAGTACTCATCTCTGTTTCCAAGCCGTAGAGCCAGCACTGTCCAAAGACTTCTCCGTGGTCATGTGGCTGGCATGACTAAATGCTGAGGTGCACGGAACGCTGTTACCTTCCCACCGAAGCAATACCTATTTATCCACTTACAAGTTCTTGCTTTCGAACTGCTAGGTTGGCAGGAGCTGGGGCCAGAGACAGGAGCTCACTCCGTCACATGGCACTAGGGTCTCGAACTGCCAAACTACAGACCTTCTGGTCTACAGCTCAGCGTCTTAACCTCTGAGCCACTGCAGCCCCAATAACAGAGTAGCAGCAACCAAATTAACAAATCAGGGTGGGTTAACTATCAAAATGGTTACTGGAAACATCTATACGCAATAACGTATAACATAAAATTATGGACATTTCTCTCCCTTGTTGCACAGTGGAGAAAGAGCATGTAGACGTTTCATTCTCCCCATTATTCATGGTAAACCAATACGACAGAAGTGAGCTATTCCCTCTTGTTCAAACCTGCTCAGGTGTGGTCTGTACTGACTGTCTAAGATGAAAGATTAAATTCTATCTCGAAATCAGATTCCTCGACCAAGAATTTATCTTTTGGAAATATGCAAAGGCAGTGATGTGCACTGTGGGAAACACAGGTGGGAAGAATGGAGTGCCTTTCTCACCGTGGATTCACTTGTGACAAGAGAATCGAAGACAAGAAACGTAGCTCACTGAAATATTTTGGATTTGTAACAGAGACACCCATGGAAACGGCTCCCCTGTGTTAATTTTTCCCAACAAACTGAGCGTGAAATCCAACCAAAGTTGAAAACTTTTTTCGGTTCCGTTAGACCTGCATTTCCAAAAAAATGGCATTTAAGCAAGGGTGGATCGGCTTGTTTAACTTACCGGGAACGTTCCTGGTGGGTCACTGTATCGGATGGGCACTGGCAGCCAATGGTCCCTCTAAGCTGTGGAGTCCTGTGAACAAAAATTCTACTTTGTGAGCCACTGGCATTAAAGTTGTGAGCGAGCGATTTGGCTCCTGCATAAATTAGTTTGCTCTGGAGCCCTCCTTCCTGAGCCAAGACAAAAATGTGTGAGCCGGAGGCTAAAAAACTCTGAGCTAGCTCACACTAACTCAGCTTAGAGGGAACACTGCTGGCAGCCGAGACTGAGCTGAGCCTAAACCCACAGAAGCTGCTTGGCTCAGACACAGTGTTCCCTCTAAGCTGAGTTAGTGTGAGCTAGCTCACGGTTTTTTAGCTTCCGGCTCACATATTCCTTCTTAGCTCAGGAAGGGATGGCTCCAGAGCAAACTGATTTATGCAGTAGCCAGATTGCTCGCTCACAACTTTAATGCTAGTAGCTCACAAAGTAGAATTTTTGCTCACAAGACTCCACAGCTCAGAGAGGGAGCGTTGGACCCAGCTGGGCCAACCAAGTAGGTGGTGACAACCAAGCGTACACCCATCTCCACTGCCTGCTGGTCTGACCCAAACAGTTCCAGCTTCCTCCTAGGCCCAGTCCACCCCTTGCTGTATTCTAACGTGAGCTTTATTCTCCCATCGCAAGCAATGAGACTTAAAAAAAACCCCTTATCTTCAGCTAGATTCTGCACAACACCATTAAACTCTTTTATTTCGTGCATTAATTTATTCACATCCCCCCTTTCTCCCCAAATGGGATTCCAAAGCAGCTTACATTGTTCTCCTCTCCTTCATTTTATCCTCACAACAACCCTGTGAGGGAGGCTAGGCTGAGAGGGTGTGACTGGCCCAAAGTCACCCAGCGAGCTTCCATGGGACAAGTGGGGATTCAAACCTCGGTCTCCAAGATACTAGTCTGATGCTCTTAACCACTTGGGTGCTTTTAACCAGTTTGGTATAGTGGTTCAGAGTTTATTCTCCCATCGCAAGCAATGAGACTTGAAAAAAAACCCTTATCTTCAGCTAGATTCTGCACAACGCCATTAAACTCTTATTTTGTTCATTAATTTATTCACATTCCCCCCTTTCTCCCCAAATGGGATTCCAAAGCAGCTTACATTGTTCTCCTCTCCTTCATTTTATTCTCACAACAACCCTGTGAGGGAGGCTAGGCTGAGAGGGTGTGACTGGCCCAAAGTCACCCAGCGAGCTTCCATGGGACAAGTGGGGATTCAAACCTCGGTCTCCAAGATACTCGTCTGATGCTCTTCACCCTTTTAACCAGTTTGGTATAGTGGTTCAGAGTGGCAGACTCTAATCTAGAGAACTGGGTTTGATGCCCCACTCCTCCTCCACGTGGCTGCTGGGTGACCTTGGATCAGTCACAGTTGTCTCAGAGCTGTTATCTCAAGAGCAGTTCTCTCAGAGCTCTCTCAGCCCCACCTACCTCACAGGATGTTTGTGGTGAGGAGGGTAAGGAGATTGTAAGCTGCTCTGAGACTCTGAGTGAAGGGTGTGGTATAATTCCAACCTCTTCTTCTTCTTCTGCACCACACTAGCTTTCAAGCATGAGTTAGACTGGGCAGTTTGATTCACTGGATGTGAGGGTTTGGGGTGTGTGGGGGTTCATGCTGAGATCTTTTCACTGTTATGTGCTTATTAACTGAGTATCTGGAGAATAAAAGGCAAGAGATAATTTTAAGTGAGCAAATATTGACCACCCCCCATCAGTCCCTGGATCTTGCAGCCAGTGTGTGATGAGTCGAGAGAGTAGCCCATCCTCTGTGCGTGCTGGGGAAGAATGTATCTGCCTACGGGAGACAGCAGTCAGTTAGCTATTTCACAACATGTGGCTTGCTTTGAAAAGGCTGTGTCTCCAAAGCTTAGGTGAGCGATGCTACAGGTATGGATGAAACCACTGGGCTGGATCTTATGACACCAGCTAAGTTAGATCTGGTGACGTTTTCCTACTAAGTCTTCCTTCAACAGAAAAAAGAGACTTCTCCCATTGAATGGCATTTTCCAGTGGAGAAAGGGTTCTTCTGATGGAGAACAGTCTTTCTTATTGAAGGAACAGGACAAAATTTGAGTCCAACGGCACCTTTAAGACCAACAAAGTTTTATCCTGGGTATAAGTTTCTGTGTGCCTGTTGGAGGAGGGAAGTCGAAGGAAGTCTTTCTGAGTTGGAGGAAGACCTGGAAGAAGGGAGCCGGACAGTCCAGCTTAGTGTAAAGACGTCATACGATTCAACTGTGTGCTATACGGCTTTGTTTTGTTATTTCTGCATCTTCCCAAACCTGCTTTTTGTTGCGGAATTTGGGCTGGATTGAGCTTTGGGCCTCTGCTAAAACCTCTGGTATACCTACAGCACTTTAATTTCCATAGTAATTAGCTTCTACAGTGGAATCTTTGGCTCTGTTTCCCAGGAGGCTTCAGGACTCTGCTAAGTGCTGTGGCCTTCAGGATAACACTGTACATGACTTTTGCCTCAGAAGGTGTTTATACATTCCAGAAGTTAGCAGTGCCGCTATCAGAATCAGAATGGAGCGGGTATCTGAAACTAGTTTCCTTGACTCCCCTTGACTTTCTGTGAGCTTCCTGACCCCAGAGATAAAAAGAATGGGCCGAGCCTTGCCGTGTGCGCCACATATGTTATGTCAAATGCTTGTCACAGACTTGACTGGCAGACAGTTACATTAGCTTCTGGGAGGGGGGGGAAGAAGAGTACTTAATGTCTGAATTTAGTTTTGTTCCTTGTTGTTCTGGTCAGTCACCCTTCCGTTATATATCTTGAGAGAACAACCGAGGGAATTCTTTATAGAACTTCAAGTGCACTATTTATGTATTGGAGTGTGTATTCTTTGTTGAAATCTGAAATGCTACAAAAGAGTTTTCTGACTTAAGAGTATGTAATGAAATAAACTGAGTTTTGGTTTAGAACATCTCTCTCTCTTTCTCTCTGTGTCACACACACATACACACACACACACCAATTGGGAAGCCAGCTTCTCTCCTTCCCCAAAATGAACACAGTGGGAATGGGAGTGCATGAAAAGGTTCCTGCACCCCTCATTTCTCCAGCACTTCTATTTTGTTATATTTCTCCCTTCATTTATGCTGGCATTACATGTATGGAACTCTTAACCACAAATTGAAATGATCCCATGATAGTGGGTATAGTATAGCCAGGAGAGCCGAAGAGTGTCTGGCAGCCTGAAACTCTAGCTCTTTTTGTGGCAAGCTAGGTGTGGGGTTTTTTTGGGGGGGGCTGAGGGATCTGTGACTGACCCAAGGTCACCCAGCTGGCTTCATGTGGAGGAGTGGGGAATCGAAGCCGGTTCTGTTCTCCAGATTAGAGTCCACCTCTCTTAACCACTACACCACACTGGCTTTCCTCCCATAACCACAAAATGATACTTACTTCCACTACTGTTCTAATAGTTATGAAACCCTTTGAAGAACATTTGCCTGTTGGCAATATATTTTCTGAACTTTGTTATCTTGCCGATCCGAAAGGACCTCAGAAGCAAAGGGAGATGAGCTTCTTATTTAATGAGCTTTGTACACCTGTAAATGTGAAGCTGCCTTATACAGAATCAGACCCTTGGTCCATCAAAGTCAGTATTGTTTACCTAGACTGCAGCGGCTCTCCAGGGTCTCAGGCAGAGAAAGGTCTTTCACATCACCTGCTGCCTGGTCCTTTCAACTGGAGATGCTGGGGATTGAACCTTAGACCTTCTGCGTGCCAAGCAGATGCTCTACCACTGAGCCACAGCCCCTCCCCTTTGAGACATGGGGTGCTGCCAATGGTCACAAAGGAACTTGGGCCGATGTCCCAGTCCTGCAGCTCATGGCTGGACTTGCCTACAACAGTGAAATTTGCCAACGCTGGGAACAAAGTGAAAGGAGGTGTTCTTCACAGACTTCTACCCGGTCCTCCAAGTGTTTTCGCTGGTACAGCTGCTGCTGTTTGCACAATGCAGATCCAATTCATTGCAATGCAGGGCCGTTCTACTGCCCCAGGGGTATTTATTACAAGCGCCAGCATGGTGCAGTGGTTTCAGGGCTAGACTGGTATCTGGGAGACCCAAGTTTGAATCCTCACTCTGCCATGGGAGCCTACATGGGCCAATCATGCACTCTTTC
>NW_015172028.1:450992-455054 GCF_001447785.1 Gekko japonicus | reverse complement strand
CCCCTGCTGAGGTCACTACAGCAAATTGACGCTGAGTGCCCAAGGCCAGGGCACCCACCCAGAGCCTCTTTCTAGAGCTTGTTGTCTTTATTTCCACAATGAGCCTTATTTCTAGTTTTTTAATAACACAATTATAACTTTCTGCATGTCCCACCCAATGACAAAGAAGTTATTCGGCTTTTGCCCAAGGCAGAGATTCATTATAGCTAAGCAGGAGCCCTTTTCTAAATGGTATTTGACATGAAGTAAAGTTCAAACAGGAATGTTGATTTTATTGAACGGACACCATTGGGTTAGATATAGGCAGGTGTAGGGGTGTGGGGGGAAAAATTCATCCCATTCATATTCCGCCGAATCAGGCAGTATCGGCTGGCAGTAAGACTCCCGCATGTCAGTTTTGTCAGTACGAGGCCAGCCGAATGTCAATTTCAGCCCCATTATATCCTATGGACCATTGAAGTCAATGGCGGAAACATAGGGTAAATCCTGGGGGCTGGAGGGGAGGGGGCTTGAGGGAGAGTCTCCAAACTCGCAGGGTAGCTGCTGGAGCCTCTCCCCAAGATACCAACCAAGTTTTAAGAGCATTGGACCAGGGAGTCCAATTCTACGGGCCTCCAAACAGGTTGCCCCTATCCCCTCCATTGTTCTCTATGGTGGTGGTGGGGGAAAGGAACTATTTCCCACCATAGAGAACAATGGAGGGGATGGGGCAACCTGTTTGAGGGCCCGTAGAATTAGACCCCATATTCCAGTGCTCTTGAAACTTGGTTGGTATCTTGGGGAGAGGCTCCAGCAGCTACCCTGCGAGTTTGGAGACTCTCCCTCCAGCCCCCTCCCCTCCAGCCCCCAGGATATACCCTATGTTTCCGCCATTGACTTCAATGGTCCATAGGATATAATGGGGCTGAAATTGACATTCGGCTGGCCTCGTACTGACAAAACTGACATGCGGGAGTCTTACTGCCAGCCGAAATTGATTTTTTTTTTTTTGCACACCCCTAGTCACGAACCTCTGTCCATAATTCTTCAGGCACTCTGTCTATCAAATCTAGTCCCGTAAACCTATTCTTCACCTCCACGGTATAGTCATAAGGGATGTGATCTAGGTCAAGCCTAAGCCTTGGATTACAACAAAGATAATACTTATGAAGTGCTTTGAACATTTAATAATCATAATCATAAGAACTTTTTGACACAAACCCAACTGTGGACTCAAACCTCCCCCACTGAGATCCTGGAGCTGGGATACTTACCTGGGTCTGTGGCTGTTGGAAGGAAGTCGAAAAGAAGGAGATCCACCAAGGCAGCAAGTGAAAAGAGCCGTCTCCTGGCCCTGACCGATGACGTTATCAATCAGTGCTGAGGAACAGGCTGTTTGCTGAAGGCAGCCTAGAGAATAGGGTTGCCAGGTCCTTACCGGCTGCCAGCAGGGGGGCTCATGGCTGGTGTCTGGGATGCGCATGCCACGGTCAAATCACCCAGAAGTGACATCATCATGTTGCTGATGTCGGGAGGGGGGATTCCACTCTAGTTTTGGGGCAAAACACTATGGGGTTTTTTGCCCTCAAGACCATTGAGTTTGCCCAAAAACTAGAGCTGAACCCCCCTGACATCGGCAATGTGATGGCACCACTTCCAGGAGGTGTCATTGTTTGGGGGCGGGGCTTCCCCCCTGGCCAGCTGTTCACCAGTGGATTGAAGCCCCCAAATCACCCCCGGCCCGACCGGGGGGTTGGCAACCCTATGATTGAAGCCCCAAAAATCAGGGGAACCCCCGACACGACCGGGGGGTTGGCAACCCTACTGAGAGAATCACCAGGAGCCAGCCAGCAGCATGGACGGCTTCAAAAGGGAATTAGATAGGCATATGGAGCAGAGGTCCATCAGTGGCTATTAGCCACAAGGTATAGATAGGGGCTATGGGGCGAGTGATGCTCTGTCATCTTGGTGCTTGGGGGGGGGTCAACAGTGGGAGGGCTTCTAATGTCCTGGCCCCACTGCTGGACCTCCTGATGGCACCTGGTATTTCTGGCCACTGTGTGACACAGAGTGTTGGGCTGGATGGGCCTTTGGCCTGATCCAACATTGGCATCTCTTATGTTCTTAGCAGTTGATTAAAGAGGACCACCTGGCCCAAGGAAAGAAGCCTAGCTGGGCGAGACCTAGGTGCAAGGGTAGTCGGGAAGAGTGGCCGATTGGCTCCTTGAGGGTGGAGGAGGCGGGGCAAAGCCAGGAGGGAGAAATAAAAGGAGGGCTTCAGAGGTAGGGTAGGGAGGAAGGAGGTAGTACAATTTCAGACAGTGAGGCTTAGTGCTGCTTCAGCACTCTGATGCAAGAGTAAGAGCTTTGAGGGGAAGAGTCCTTGTGCTGGAGGAAAGAAACACTGCTAGTAGAATGGATGCACAGGATCCAACCTGATTGTTACTATAATTGGGTAACAATTACACATTGTAAACACAGTGGCTCAAGTGGTTAAGACGCTGAACTGCAGGCTGGAAGGTTGGTAGTTCAGCAGTTTGAAACCCGAGTGCCGCATGATGGAGTGAGCTCCCCTCTCTGGTTCCAGCTCCTGCCAACCTAGCAGTTCGAAAGCAAGAAATTGCAAGTAGATAAATAGGTACCACTTTGGTGGGAAGGTAACAGCGCTCCATGCACCTTGGTGTTTAGTCATGCCGGCCACATGAGCACGGAAACGTCTTCAGACAGCGCTGGCTCTTTGGCTTGGAAACAGAGATGAGTACCACAACCCTAGATTCGGATTCGACTGGCTTTCGAGCAAGGGAAACCTTTACCTTTACTATACACAGATTCAGGTGGGTAGCTGTGTTGGTCTGAAGCAATAGAACCATGTTTGAGTCCAGTGGCACCTTTAAGACCAACTAAGTTTAATTCTGGGTATAGGCTTTTGTGTGGGTGCACACTTCTTCAGATACATTGAAACAGTTTTCCTCAAGCCTTACATACAGGTGTGGAGGGGTTAGTTGCCAGGAAGGGCTAGTTAGAGTCAAGATGCATCTGTGACTGGGCGATATGCAGTGTTCCCTCTAAGCTGAGTTAGTGTGAGCTAGTTCACAGTTTTTTAGCCTCCGGCTCACATATTTTTTGTCTTGGCTCAGGAAAGATGGCTCCAGACAGAGCAAACTAATTGATGCAGTAGCCACATCGCTCGCTCACAACTCTAATGCCAGTAGATTACAAAGTAGAATTTTTGCTCACAAGACTCCACAGTTTAGAGGGAGCATTGGTGAGATGTATAGCTGGGACTGGATTAGTAGTTGGCTTAATTTCCCGGTATCCTGTGCCACCCATTAGTAGCTTGTGTCTTTCCCCAGGAGACCCAAACCCTCTGCATGCTTGGAAAGCAACACCACAGTCATAGCATCCTTGAATAAGGAACAACTTAACGTAAGAGATGCTCAGTTCTCCTGTCTCAGATGCATATGATCACTGTCCAGGGGGCAGAAAACCTTCTGTAAGGTGTCTTGGTTTTTTCCCGTTTGTTGCATAGAAGAACATAATAACACTCAGCCTTCTTAAGCAGATGACATTTTACCCAACACTCAGTCTAAATGGTGGTGTAGTGGTTAAAGTGTCAGAGTAGGAGCTGCAAGACCCAGGTTCGAATCCCTGGTCATGCAGTGGAAGCTTGCTGGGTGACCTTGGGCCAGTCACACACTCTCAGCCTTATTGACCTCACAGGGTTATCGTGAGAATAAAATGAAGGCGGGGAAAACAATGTAAGTGGCTTTGGGACCCTGTTGGTGGGAAAGGGTTAGGGTAAAAATAAAGTAAAAAAATAGACAGGGACAAATGGCTCCTGGCAAGTGCGAGCGCGCGCGCACACACACACACACACACCAGAGCATAGGATTTTAGTACACACAGTAGTTTGATATGCAGAGTAGTTGTATAATAAGGCCGTAGCTCTGTTTGCCTTTGCTCTAGCTGATAGCTTTGTAAACACCAAAATGAAATAAATCTTTGACTCTCTTTTTTAAAATAAAATAAATCCCATCAACTGCTGCCTACTGATTTATGGCACAAGTACATTTCGACATGTCT
>NW_015172028.1:446610-450586 GCF_001447785.1 Gekko japonicus | reverse complement strand
ATAGAGCCAGTTTGGTGTAGTGGTTAGGAGCGCGGACTCTAATCTGAGAGCACCGGGTTTGATTCCCCACTCCTCCACATGCAGCTACTGGTGTGACCGTGGGTCAGTCACAAGCTCTCTCAGAGCTATTCACTCCAGAGCAGTCCTCGAAAGAGCTCTCTCAGCCCCAGACCTCACCCCCAAATCTCCAGGTCTTTTCCAAGCGGGAGCTGGCAACCCTGGCTTCCTTCCTGTTCTTCCCCCCTCTTGCCAAAGCCTTCCCAACACTCTGCGGGATCGCCAAGCTTGGGTCCCCTTGCTTTGGTAGGCTGCCGGCTTAAGAAGAACAACAACCCTTGCGCAATCCGCTGTCTGCCTAAAAGCGAAAGTAACCGAGGCCAAGATTACGGAAAGCGCGAGCGAGCCGATGGCCCGGAGGAGGGCCCGAAGTCAGGCAAGTGCCGCGCCGTCCGCCCGCAGCGCCCGTGAACTCGGCGCCGGAGATCAAAGGGTGTGATGTCACCGGCGAGAGAAACAGGTCAGGCGAGCCCAGGTAACTCAGGAAGCAGGTTGCTAATGATTCCCAGCAGAAAGTGAGGTGTTCGGTTACACACGCCGCGCCGGGAGGAAGTCAGGAGGTCAAACTTTCCCCGTCGCCGACTCCAGTGGGGAACTTGGCCTGCCGCGGAGCCCGGCCGCTCGCTCTCGCTCTCTCTTTGCCTCCCGCCCGTGCAAAAGGCGCTCGAGGAATGGGCGACGGCGACGCGGCCTTCCCGAAGCCTCCCGTGCAAGGTAAGCGCCCGCAAACGGCGGCGGCGGCGGCGGCGGCAGAGGATCCCCCCTTTTCCTGCCCGCGAGGAGCAGGGCTGAGTGGCTGGAGCGAGCCTGGGAACGCTTCCCGTGCTGCTGCCGCTGCTGCAGGCGCCGAGCCAGCCCGGCTGTCAGCCTCCTCGGGGGGAGCTCCGTCGATGCACGTGGCGCTGCTCCGGGAAGGGGGTGTGTGTGTGAACTGGCCCCTCCCTCCCCGAGAGGCCGGCGCGGACTCCGTTTCAGAGCGGCCTCCGGGCGGTGGGGGGGAGACAATCCCCCCAGCTCTAGGCTAGCGGTTGTGGTTCGGATGGGGAGTCGTGTCGGTGTGAAGTGGCAGAACGAAGTTTTTGAGTCCAGGCGTGCCTTTAAGGCCAACAAAGTTGCGTTCAAGGTATAAGCGTTCGTGTGCACGCACACTTCTTCAGACACGTATTTGAAGAAGTGTGCGTGCACCTGAACGCTTCTACCAGGAATAAAACTTTGTTGGCCTTAAAGGAGCCGCTGGACTCGAACTCTGTTCTGCTAGTGGTTTTGGGCAGGGCTAGAAACGCGCCCGTTTCAAATTCGTTGCCTCGACTTTTGTGGGTTTTATTTTGTTGATCGCCCCCCGCCTCCCCAAGTTGCAATTACTGACTTGCAGTTCTCATGAGGACAAGCTTGAAGGTGGGATGCCCAGACATTCCAGCAAACTAGAGATGCTTGGGAGTTCAGCAGTGCTTCTGTCGGTGCAGAAGGTCATGTGGCCTCCTGCAAGGTGAGCCCTGGCTTTTGTGGACCTTCGCCTGGTCCTAGAGATGGTTGGGTAGTAGGAATGGTGGAGTCGAATTCAAGAGGTTCTACTTCCTGGTAGGGGTGCAGGGAGTAGTGGCTGGTTTATCTTACCATCTTCATTCTCTTCTAAAAATGCAAGCAAGTAGGACCGGGATGCCAGCTTCCAGGGGGGACCTGGGGAGCCCCCCCCCCCGGAATTACAGTTCATCTCCAGACTGCAGAGATCAGTTCCCTGGAAGGTTTGGAGGGTGGACTGTACAGCATTGTACCCCAACTGAGGTCCCTGCCCTCCTCAGGCTTCACCCCCAAAATCTCCAGGAGTTTCCCAGCCTGGAGGTGGCAAGCCTGCCCCCCACTCCCCACTGCTGGTTGAGGGATCCTGGCAACCCTTATAGAAGGAGTGGCTAATCGGAGTGCAGAGATGGGTAGCCGTGTTAGTCTGCAGCAGCAGGAAAGATCAAGAGTCCAGTAACTCCGTGAAGACTAACAAACTTTGTGGCAGGGTAGGAGCTTTCGTGAGTCACTGCTCCCTTCTTCAGACTAGCTCGGGTGTGTGTGTGTGTGTGCAGAAAGATATCTGGTTGGACCCAGACTAAATTTTCCATTGGTAGAACAGAACTTCTCCACCTCTCCCTTCCACTGTAGCTCACTGATGTTCGCAACATTCTGTTCCTGGAGGACGAGGGGCCCTGAGGAATGAGAAACAGGAGTAAGAATTGCCAGTTTCATCCTGATCTAACCAATCTTCCCTCTAAGCTGTGGAGTCTTGTGAGCAAAAATTCTACTTTGTGAGCTACTGGCATTAAAGTTGTGAGCGAGAGATTTGGCTGCTGCATATATTAGTTTGCTCTGGAGCCATCCTTCCCGAGCGAAGGCAAAAATGTGTGAGCTGGAGGCTGAAAAGCTGTGAGCTAGCTCACACTAGCTCAGCTTAGAGGGCATTAAAGTTGTGAGCGAGCGATTTGGCTACTGCATATATTAGTTTGCTCTGGAGCCCTCCTTCCCGAGCGAAGGCAAAAATGTGTGAGCTGGAGGCTGAAAAACTGTGAGCTAGCTCACACTAACTCAGCTTAGAGGGAACAGTGGATCTAAGGGAGAATTTTTATTCTTTGGAAATTCACCATCGCTTATAAATCAAGATGAAGGGAGTTCTAAGCTGTGACCGAAATTTCATGCATGCATGTCTAGCACTACGTCAGTGCTTTGACCTGGCTAGGCCAGACTGGCCCAGTCCCATCAGATCTCAGAAGATAAGCAGGGTCGGCCTTGGCTAGTAATTGGAAGGGCGGCCTCCAAGGAATACCAGGGTCATGAGGCAGAGGAAGGCAATGGTAAACCAGCTCTGAAATGTCTCTTGCCATAAAAGCAAGTCTAGCTTGCCACTTAGAGGTGTATAACGCCAAAGAGCTAGCGGTTGCCAGGCAATCTTAGGATCTCCTGGCTATTCTACACACAATGCCATATGATGATGATGGTAAATTGGTGTAGCTTACAAGTATGAGAGGGCAATTGCAGATCTACCACTACAGACTTCCGCCCATATATTATTTTTCTGTTCTGGTCAGAATCCACTGTAAATCACCGTGGTGAAGCCAGATACATTGAGTTGGAATTGCTGGTTGTATTGGATGCTAGTTTGTCTCCCCTTATCTGACAAAGGGAGTGAAGGCTCTTGGAAGCTTGTACCCTGGAAATCTTGCTGGTCTCTAAGGTGCTCCAGAACTGGACTCTAGCTATAGCTTGTCCCCCGGTTCTTCCAGACAAGCATATTGCATGCTCCGTATGCGATGAGATTCTTGTGAGCTTCTTTGGAGTGATGTGGACTGGAAGGGTGTTTTGCAAGGCGGATACTGCCCTTTCAAGGAAGGAAAAGGACTGTTTTGCACAAGCTCCGGGAACTGTCTTGCTTGTGGAGAGGTCTTTTGCCGTGGTGGGAAAAGGTGTTCCTTTCCCCAAGGAGTACGTTGTTGTTCTTCTTCCTCCAGGACAGTATTGCGTGCCTCCAGCATGGAAGCTTGCCGGGGAGACCAATCCGCAGTTTCAGTTCAGGATAATCGGCCTCAAGTATTCTTTCTCCTTGACGCATTCTGCTGCTCTCCTTAATCCCCTTAGGTGTGTAACTGAGACTGTTGCTATTCAGCTTGCGTTGCAGCCAGGAGAAAGGCCTACGGAATATGCCTCTTCAGAATCTATTTTTCCTCATAAATCTCTGCAGTTCCGCCCTGACCTGGATAGCCCAGGCTAGCCCAATCTTATCAGTTCTCAGGAGCGACTAAGCAGAGTTGGCCCTGGCTAGTCTTTGGATGGGAGACCACCAAGGAAGTCCAGGGTCATGGTGCAGAGGCAGGCAATGGCAAACCGCCTCTGACCGTCTCTTGCCTTGAGATGCTGTAAGCTGGCTGTGGGTTGATGGCGC
>NW_015172028.1:444454-446433 GCF_001447785.1 Gekko japonicus | reverse complement strand
AAAAAAACCAACACTCTGAACACAAGGAGAAAGTTAGGTTGGAATCCTTTCTCTGTGCAGGGATTTTATGCACATGTGGAGGAACCATCAGACGAGTGTCTGAGCCCCCAGCTGAACACTGGAGCAGTAGAGTCCAGACACAGGTTTAATATATCAGGGAGAACCAGGGGTGCATGGCAACCTCAGACTTCCCTGGTGGTCTCCCACCCACATACTGACCAGGGCTTAGCTCCCAAGATCTGCTGAGATCCGGCTAGCCAGGCCCATCCAGGTCAGGGTGTCAGATGTCCTACCTCTGCGACTGACCTTGTCCACTCTTCTCCAGGACATCTCCAGAGCATTCGTAAATTGGAATTACACTGCTGGCTGTGGCATTCCATCATTGAAACAGCAACAACAGCAGGAAACCCTCCGGCAGCAATGTGATATTGTTGGATTCCAGAAGATAATATGAGTCGTTTCTCAAAGGGCTCTTGATGTTGTTCGTTCAGCATCGATGAGGCCTTGGCTCAGTGGCAGAGCATCTGTTTGGCATCCAGAGAGAATCAGGCTCAGTCCTTGGAATCTTCAGCGGTAGTGATCAGTCAGTAGGTGATGGGAAAGATCTCTGCTTTACACCCTGGGGAGCTGCTGCTGGTCAGAGTAGACAATAGTGACTTTATGTATTTGTTATTATTTATGATAGTTGATTTCTAGCCCCCCCTCCCCCCCGCACAGCAGGCTCAGGGCGGGTTACAACAAACCTTTGATAGACCAAGACTCTGAGTATAATGCAGCTTTATGTGTTCAACCTGTCTCAGACACTGATGTTAGTTGGAAGCTGTGTTCTTCTCCATCAATACTGGGACTGGCATGGATCTTAAATGGTATTCCTGGTAGCATTGTTTCTTCTGATAACTCGGAAATTCGCAAGGGTCAATCTGATGTTTGCAAGATGGTTTTCTTACTATCTTCCCATAACTCTGAGATCACTGATTTGGTGGCTAAATGTTGGGTGATAGTTTTCTATATTGTGCCATTAAGAGGAGAGGAATGTTTCAACTCCAGCAATGAAGGTTGTACCCTTTATCCCTTGATGATCTATGTTTTGTTGCGATGCCAATAAAGGTAGCTGATGATGATGATGATTCTGATAACTAGAATGATCATGGCACCTGCATTCACACATTTGGTTAATTGAATACAAATTTGTTAGGTGCACAGACTGTGGGCCGGCTGCCAGGGCTTCTGTATGTATGTGTTTGTGTGTTGAAACTTTTGCGATGCACAGCAGTGTTGGGCGCCATAGAGATAACTGACGAATAACAATGGGTAATAAAGGTGTATTCTAGTTGGAGACCTTCCCTGGTCAAGTACCACTGCAGTATTTTTCATGCATGTGTGCAAACGATGGCTGAAGTGGGCATGTCCCTTTGTTGCATAAACAAGGAGGAGTCATATGGTGCCCACAAGACCAGAACTCTTTTATTCCAGTGGTTTTTGTTGTTGATGTTGTTTTTAAATCAAGCATGATGTGTGTCTGAGGTAGTAAACTTTAGTCCATGAACGTTCAGGCTGGGAATAAAAAACGTGCTGGTCTTTAAGATAGGAGAAGGAGAAGAAGAAGAGATTGGATTTATACCCTGCCCTTCACCGGAGTCTCAGGCCGCGGTCACACGGACCTCTTACCGCGCTAGTTTTCCCGCAGTTCTTCTATCCACGACATTTTATATCGCTTGGAGGTGGTCAGACGGTCCCTCTGTCTTCCGCTTCACTCGCGCGAAGTACTGATCACACAGCGCGCCGTCCCCACGGCGGCGCGGGGTTTTTTTAAAAAAAACACCTGTGCATGCGTTTGGGCGTACATACAAACTAAGAAGACCAAAATAAAAGCTAGTGCCTGTTTGCACATGCGCATAACTTAAACTGGAAACACAAAAAGGGGGGGGAGGGTCGCGCGGTCACAGCAGATTGCTGTCCAGATACCAAAACCGCGGATA
>NW_015172028.1:440295-444309 GCF_001447785.1 Gekko japonicus | reverse complement strand
TAGGTGGGGTTGAGAGAGCTCTGACAGGAACTGCTGTTTTCAAGAACACCTTTGATGGAACTATGGTGCTTGCCCAAGGTCATCCAGCAGCTGCGAGTGGAGGAGTGGGGAATCAAACCCGGTTCTCCCAGATTAGAGTCCGCGCACTTAACCGCTACACCAAACCATACCGTAAGACTCCTGTTTTGTTTTCACGGTGGTTAATCTGCTAAGCCCATTTACTTCAGGGGACGTAGAAGGATGTGACACCGCTTAGGTTTGCACTCTAACACAGCAGCTGCTCTATCCAGATATTCTAGGGTTGTCAACCTCCAGGTGGTAGCTGGAGATCTCCCACGATTACAGCTGAACAACTGGTGACAGAGGTCAGTTCCCCTGGAGAAAATGGCTGCTTTGGAAGGTGGACTCTGTGGCATTATACCCCACTGAAGTCTCTCCCGTCCCCAAACCCTGCTCTCTTCAGACTTCACCACCCAAATCTCCAGGTATTTCCCAACCTGGATCTGGCAACCCTAAGCTATCCCACACATTTGTGAAAACATCCTGAAGGTGGGTGTGAGATGGGCCCAGGTTGCCCCAGATTCTTAAAAAGAAATCCAGAGGTGTCCGTGGCTAGGGCCACCGCATTCTTTCACTGGACATCTAATTTCAGTCCATCTCGGCTCCGAGTTCTCACCGCTCTCCCAGTCGGGGCGATTCGCAAGGTCAACAGAGGCGATGGCGGCATTTTCTTTCACACCTAGCAGCATGAATTTAGAGTCCAAAAACCTTTTCACCGCTCTTATCTCGCTAGCACTTTCAGCTGGCATTTCAGACCGTGATGGTGAAATGCCTACAGTTTCATTTTCCTTCGGCTTAGCGTGAAGCCCGGAGCCAGCAGGGTGTGGCTTTTGGAACAGGTAGAAAGTCAACACCGAAGAATAGGCCTTTTGATGGCTGCTTGTTTCAGATTGGCACTCGATTCAAAGAGAATACCTATCGGTTTGAAATGCTTTCTTTTTTTTAACACTTCCTTGGACGGCACAGACCCTCTCTCAGCGTTACCGGCTGTCTGCTTTTCTCTCCTGCGACGGCTGCTGTTCTTCTGGGTCTGTAATGAGATCGGCTGCTCCTTACCCCGTTCCGTCTCACATACATTAAGGCTAATTAGGATCGTGTTATCAGCACGACGACATCGGAATTGATGCTCGCTTGCGCCTTCGCCACCTGTGTCGGATTCCTGAGGAGGGCACCTCATGGAAAATTGTGTGTATCGAGTTCATTGTTCGGAGCCCCACAGTCTCAAAGATGGGAATGCAAGAGAAGGATGATGTGAGAGGCTTTCATGGATGAAGGGAAATGCTGCAGGCTCAGGGCCAGACTAGATGTGGTCGGAGATAAGCTTAGGAGGATCCGTAGGTTTATTTTTAAAGGTGGAAGCAGCCTCGGGGAGGGGATTCCAAGTGAAGTTGCGGTGCTGGGAGAGGAAGCTTTAACCCTCTCCCCGTGCTGTTTTACCAGGGCAAATTAACCCCTGCAACTGTGTGCGTCCAGTAGGGTTGCCAGGTCTGGGCTGGAAAATACCTGGAGATTTTGGGGGTGGATCCAGGAGAGGGTGGGGTTTGGGGAGGGGAGAGACCTCAGCATGGTACAATGCCATAGAATCCACCCTCTGAACCAGCCATTTTCTCCAGGGGAGCTGATCTCTGTCAGCTGGAGATCAGTTGTATAAGTGGGAGATCTCCAGGCCCCACCTGGAGGCTGGCAACCCTAGTGTCCAGTGGGGTGAGGCTCAGTTCCTGGGAGGCAGAAGATTTAAGCCAGGGATATATTATTGCGGGGGGGGGCGGGTTGATTGCCCATTCACAAGCAGGGGTCATTGGGGGGGGGACGCGGGGGGACGCCATCCCCCCCCCGGGTGAGGTGCGGTTGGGTGGGGCCTGGAGCTCCCTGCTGGTGCCCGCTGGAGGTCGCCGCCGGCTGTGGGGAGGACACACTTCCGGTGATGTCAGGGGGTGTGGCATATGCTAATGAGTTATGCTAATGAGTCCCCCTAGCTCTTTTTCTACGAAATGACCCCTGTTCACAAGTACCATGTCCCCGAGCCAAATCTGGCCCTACACTGACCACAGGTTTTAGCTCTTTAACGATCTATCAGAGCAGTGGCAGATGGGCCTTCTCATTGCACAGATATGCTTTCTCCTTGTCATTCTGCAATGAAAGATGCTAGAGACTTATTATTATTATTTTTTTTAATGAAAGCTGGGATTTCAGAGGACCTGGTGCACAGATTGTTATGCCATTAGAACGATAGCCACTTAAAACAAAACAAAGCATTAACACCCCCCAGGGGGCCAGGGCAGCCATCCTGACTTTGCCCCAGTCTTTCCCCAAAATTTCACAAAAATAAGTTTGAGAAAGACAGGAGAAAAGCCAGGGGGGAGCTGGGAGGTGCATGGAAGCATGTGGAAGCAGGCAAAACAACAACAACAAGAAGAAAAACAAAAACACAACACTTTCTTACAGCATTGAACCCAGGGCAATCAGTGTGGAAAAGGTAATTAATTCTTAGACAGACAAGGCCTCAAAGGAGCCTGTTGTAACATGTAAAAGGTTCCCTTGCTCGAAAGCCAGTCGAATCCGACTCTAGGGTTGCGGTGCTCATCTCCGTTTCAAAGCCGAAGAGCCAGCGCTGTCCGAAGACGTTTCCGTGGTCATGTGGCCGGCATGACTAAACACCAAGGCGCACGGAACACTGTTACCTTCCCACCGAGGTGGTACCTATTTATCTACTTGCAATTTCTTGCTTTCGAACTGCTAGGTTGGCAGGAGCTGGAACTAGAGACGGGAGCTCACCCCATCATGCGGCACCCGGGTCTCGAACTGCTGAACTACTGACCTTCCACAGCCTGCAGTTCAGCGTCTTAACCACCTGAGCTCGTTGTAACATGAGAGCCCCTCAAAGATTCAAACTTTCCTACACAAAGAATCTCAAACAATTTATTTAGATTGGAGTCCAGTCTCACCTGGGAGACCAACAAGTGTTTCAGAGTATAAGCTTTCGAGAGTCAAGAGCCAGCTTGGTGTAGTGGTTAAGAGCGAGAGACTCTAATCTGGAGAACCAGGTTTGATTCCCCACTCCACATGTGGCCAGCCGGGTGACCTTGGGTCAGTCACAGTTCTCTCAGGGCTCTCTCAGCCCCACCTACCTCACAGGGCGTCTGTTGTGGGGAGAGGAAGGGAAGGACGATTGTAAACCCCTCCGAGACTCCTTTGGGGAGTGAAGAGCGAGGTATAAAACCAACTCTTCTTCGTCTCCCCCCCCTTCATGGGACACGGTTAGGAATGGAGGTCTGAGTCCTTAATCACACGTCTCCAATTTTCTGACTGGGATTAAAGACTCAGAGGTCTCCTCTCCTGCTTGTGTCTGATGAAGGGAGCTTCGACTCTCGTGAAGCTCACACCCGGACACTCTGGTTGGTCTCCAAGCTGCTGCTGGATTCGAGCCTAACTGTTCTACCTCAGACCAACACGGCCGCCCCCTGAAATGCACAAACAATCGACTGCCCTAGTCCTCTCGCAGCTCATCTTCTCCTTTCCCACGCCTAGGGCTCTTTTTGGGCAGGAACGCACAGGAACGGAGTTCTAGCTCGCTGTCTCACCAGTTGGCCACGCCCAGCAGGAGCTCATTAGCATAACAGGCCACACCCAACAGCAGAAATTCATTAGGATTGGCTACATTAGGGGCGTGTGGCCTAACATGCAAAGGAGTTCCTGCTACAAAAAGAGCCCTGGCACCGTCTTGACAACAAACAAGGTAAACAGAATAAGAAGGGAAAGGTGAGTGTGGCTGGATGACCACACTTCTGGTAACATGGCAGTATGGCCTAATGTGCTAATGAGCTGTGCTGTCAGGGTGTGGCCTAATATGCTAATGGGTTTTGCTGTTGGGTGTGGCCTATTATCCTAATGAGTTCCTGCTGGGCTTTTTCTTGCTGTAACTTTTTGTAAAACGGAAGTTAAGGCTGGGTTACC
>NW_015172028.1:422479-440252 GCF_001447785.1 Gekko japonicus | reverse complement strand
GGGGGGGGGGGGGGGGGGTTGGAGACTGGGGAGGGCAAGGAAGAGACCTCAGTGGGGTATAATGCCATAGAGTCCACCCTCTCAGACAGCCCTTTTATCTGGGGAACTTACAGGGTTGCCAACTCCCGGTTAGGAGATTCTTGGAGATTTTGGAGGTGGACCCCCGGGGAGCGTGGGGGTTTGGGAGGGGCGGTAATGCCGTCGTGTCCACCCTCTAAAGCAGCCATTTTCTCCATGGGAACTAAACTCTGTAGTCTGGAGCAATGCTCCCTCTAAGCCGTAGCAAAAATTCTACTTTGTGAGCTACTAGCATTCAAGTTGTGAGCGAGCGATTTAGCTGCTGCACAAATTAGTTCGCTCTGGAGCCATCCTTTCCGAGCTAAGACAAAAATGTATGAGCCAGAGGCTAAAAAACTGTGAGCTAGCTCACACTAACTCATTTTAGAGGGAACACTGGTCTGGAGATGAGTTGTAATTCCAGGCAATCTGGGGTTCGGCAACTTTAACTGAAAAGTTTTTTATTTCTCCCAGGCTTCTGTTTTGCTGTGGGGGAGTAGCACAGCTTCCCCCCTCCCCCCCCCCCCCCAACACCGCTGCTTGCGAAAGCTCAACTGAATAAAAATGGCAACTAGTGTAACTTTGACAAACGAACAGTCTAATGTTGTTTTAAATGAAAATATTTCTGTCTGGCTAGTGTCAAATTCATCAGATGCATACCGTCTTGAAGAGGGAACGACAGCGCAAGGTCTGTCCCCCCCCCCCCCCGGTTCTTTGCAAAGTGCCTTCCATGTTGCATATGCGGCTGCATCGATGGAAGCTTTTAATTTGTATTTAATGACTAATGCGCTGTTTGCTGAGATGGCATAAACCAGGCGATGAACAGCACGGTAGGAGCTTGTGTTTTTTGGCCCGGCTGGAGCCAACCGAAGCCGAAGTGACGAATCAGCCTGAAAACCTGAAAAATATTGATTTTACAGGTGAGAGAAACTAAAGCGCAGCGAGGTTAACCGTTTGGTCCAAACTGGCATATGGTGTCAGCTGCGAAGGGCTGGAAATAGAACCCCAAGAGTCCCTGGCTCTCCGTCCCGCTCTCATTTAGGAGTGAGGAATCTTTCCAAGATTCACAGGTGTGCCTGCCTGATTGTTTCTCAGCATAGCCTGCCGGCTAATGTGGCTCTGAGCCGAAGCGGCAGCATCCCAGCACGATGGCTGGGAGTGGGAGATGACAAGAAAGGCAAATGAACTGAGTGGACTGGGGGGGGGTCTGGTTGAGGGGAAGGGGAAGCTATGCTTTATAACGCAGGGCAACCAATTCGTCTCAAAGCGAAATTAAATTTCGAGATGTGTACAGGTGCGGTGGCTCAAGTGGTTAAGACGCTGAACTGCAGGCTGTGGAAGGTCAGTAGTTCAGCAGTTCGAGACCCAGGGTGCCGTATGACGGAGTGAGCTCCTGTCTCTAGTTCCAGCTCCTGCCAACCTAGCAGTTCGAAAGCAAGAAATTGCAAGTAGATAAATAGGTACCACTTCGGTGGGAAGGTAACAGCGTTCCTTGCGCCTTGGTGTTTAGTCATGCTGGCCACATGGCCACGGAAACGTCTTCGGGCAGCGCTGGCTCTTCGGCTTTGAAACGGAGATGAGCACTGCAACCCTAGAGTCGGATTCGGCTGGCTTTCGAGCAAGAGAACCTTTACCTTTACAGGTTATACAGAGAGCCTGCATGGGGCAATGGTTAAAGTGTTGGACTAGGATCTCTGAAACCCAGGTTCGAATTCCCACTCTGCCATGGAAACTTGCTGGGTGGCCTTGGGCCGGTCACACCCTCTCAGCCTAACCTACCTCGCAGGGTGGCTGTGAGGATAACATGGAGGAGCGGAGAATGGTATAAGCTGCTTTGGGTCTCCCCATTGATGAAAAAGGCAGAGTATAAATAAAGCGAATGAATGAATGAATATATACACACAGCAGAGCTGCCGCCAGATCCCTCCAGGCAGGGGCAGTGGATGGGGGTGGGCTTACTGGGAGCTGGTGTCCATGTGACTTCCACCATGACCTGAAAATAAAATAGGCATGTTGGGGACATGGGGGCGATGCTCTGGTTTTGGGGCAAAAACTCTACGGTAGAAGCGAATTTGCCCCAATGTCCCTGACATGCCTATGTCACTTCCGGGTCACATTGAAGTCATGTAGGCAAGTTGCTGAAATGCTGGATGTCCTCCCTTGTTTTGGGGGTAACCCCCCCCAGCCAGCTGATTGGCAGTGGAGAGGTGGGGCATGGCAGCAGGGGATCCCCACCCCCATTGGGTGGTCTGGCATCCCTAACGCACAGATAAGTTTACAATAATGTAGTGAATACTAAAAAAAACCCCAAAACAAGGAATCCCATGGAGGAATTATGGGTGTGTATTATGGGCCATCAGATTGCTGCTGACTTATGGTGACCCTATGAATGAATGACCTCCAACACATCCTATCATTAACCACCTTGCTCAGGAGGTGCAGACTGAAGGTCATGCCTTCCTTGATAGAGTCAGTCCATTTCATCCAGGGTGTCTGTTGTGGGGAGGGGGAGGGAAAGCAGATTGTACACTGCTTTGAGACTCCTTTGGGAAGTGAAGGGCGGGGTATAAAGCCGATCTCCTCCTTCTTCCTCTTCTTCTTCACATGCTCCCATTCCCAAGATTAAGAGAGGCAGCCCAGACAAACTTTAAGGGATTTTGGGGGCACAGTCCAGCTGTAATTAAGCTCTTCCACATGCAGTGGATCGACAGAAAATATAAGATTTTAAAACTGACAATAAAGCAATTGTGGTGACTTTGGAACTGAAAATGGCCCGGGATCAAGCCAGGCTACAGCCACGCACTGCAGGGGCCTAGGGATTCCACTCCCTAGTTGGGGTTGGGGGCTCCTTGCCCCGAATTCCTGTTGCCCACCGCCACTCCAAGATGTGGCAGAGGAAAAATAGGGGAGGAATGGCGGCGGTGCAGATGGGAAGATGTCACTTTTGGGGTTTTACCATAGATTTTCCGGTGATTCCTGGAGCTACCCACCGTCACTTCCGGGTTTTCCCTAGAAGTGACATCATCGCATCCATGGCACTGCCCCTGCACTGTGTCTCCACCCCCCAGCCCTTAGGAGGCCACTTAGCTTGGACCGAGCCAGCAGGGAATGTCCCTGGAAGAGCTACTTGTCTTGGCTGTCATCAGCCCTCCACAAACTTTCCCTAATAAAGCTGCCTTCTGCCAAGTCCATCAGGGTGACTCACATTTACTTTGCCTGACAAGAGCTCTCCAAGCTCACAGGCAGGGGTCTTTCATACCACCTAGTCCCTGATTTGTTTAACTGGAGATGTCGGGAACTGAACCTGGGGCCTTCTGCGTGGCAGTCTGGCTCGGTGCGACGTGACTCTGTTCTGCTGCCGATGAGTTAGGCAGTGACTCTCCCCACGGATGTGCCAGCCACGCCTTTCCCGAATGCAGACATGGCCAAGGGCCATGGCACCGGCGGCCAGAATTGCTCCATCTCTACGGATCATTTCCAGGGGTTGTGTTGATGCATGCCAGCTACATCTGGAACTGCCCATTTCCCCAGGCCAATGCCAGTGCGGTGTCTAGAAAATCCTCCCCTCTCCCCCACATCTCCACCTCTTTTTCAAGACGTTAAATTAGGTATTCTCCATAAAAATCTGTAGACTGCTGGTAGCAGGTCTGAAAGCTTACTGTTCTTCGCACGAATCTCCTAATTGGGTTTCCCTCGAACTGAGTTTGCTATCCAATAGTTATCAGTCTGATAGAAAACACAGTGTGATGTTGTGGACCCAGTGTGGTGTAGCGGTTAGAGTGTTGGAATAGGTTTTGAAAGCCCTGGCATTGAGGCTTGATTACTGTCACATGCTGTGTATGGGGCTGCCCTTGGAGTCCATCTGGTGCCAAATGTGGCAGTCCATTTGTTATCTTGGGCTAGCCGGCAGGAACTGATCACTCAACTTTGGGGCTCCTTCATTCGCTACAGATTAGTTTCTGAGTCCAATGTAAGATGTTGGTAAAAAGGGTAAAGGTAAAGGTTCCCTTGCTCGAAAGCCAGTCAAGACCGACTCCAGGGTTGCGGTGCTCATCTCCGTTTCAAAGCCAAAGAGCCAGCGCTGTCCAAAGACATTTCCGTGGTCATGTGGCCGGCATGACTAAACACCAAGGCGCACGAATCACCGTTACCTTCCCACCAAAGTGGTACCTATTTATCTACTTGCAATTTCTTGCTTTCGAACTGCTAGGTTGGCAGGAGCTGGAAGTAGAGACGGGAGCTCACTCCGCCATGCGGCAACCCGGGTCTCGAACTGCTGAACTACCGACCTTCCACAGCCTGTAGTTCAGCGTCTTAACCACTTGAGCCACCGCAGCTCCTAAGATGTTGGTGCTCACCCTTAAATCGCTTTAAGGGGACCTTCACAGAGAGGGGATTTTGGCTCAGTTGTAGAGCATCTGCTTTGTATGCAGAAGGTCCCAGGTTCAATCCCCGGCATCTCCAGTGAAAAGGGACCAGGAAGTAGGGGATGTGAAATACCTCCACCTAAGACCCTGGAGAGCCACTGCCAGTCTGAGCAGATGATACTGACTTTGATGGACTGATGGTCTGATCCAGTACAGGGTAGTTCCATGTGCCCACGACCTGGGCCTCACGAACGTGAAGGACCACGTCTCCCTGCATGTTCCCATTTGGCAGCTTCCTCCTTCCCAGCAAGGGCTACTGGCAGTACGGGCTTCCCCTCGTCTAATCCCCGTTCAGCAACAGTCTTTGTCTGAGCTTTCCCAGCATCTGCCTCCTGCCTCTGGAACAGTCTCTTGGAAGAGGTCAGGAGGCTCCTATCCTCCTTGCCCTCAGGCAAGGCTGCGGAGGAATAGTAAGGACTCATTCCAAAGGCACCTGAGATTGTACAAAGTGGGAATGCCTTGCTGGTGGAGCACAAGGTGTTTCCAGATGGGTCCTTGATGTTTGTGTTATCAAATTATTTTTTACATTGTTGGATATTATCCCTGTGTGCAAGTTACAATGAAGGCACCTTCAATCTGTGTGCTGCACACACTTGATTTTCCGTTGTACGGGTGTTGAGAAGGTTTACGTTACAGTCAATGCCTGTACAGCCGAACAAGTGACCGAAACCCCACCTTTATCCAGGTACTGCTCTCTAGTCTCATGTGCAAAGTGAACACTTGTTGGCTCTTCCTTACAAACAGATGCACACATGGCAGAATGTACATGCGGTCACTGTAACATGTGATACGGGGCAATAGCTGTTACTTGTCCTGAAATTCTTCGGAGAAGTGCTGGCATATTTTAAATCAATCCCCACTCTGCCAAGAATCACACTGGGTGATCTTGGGCCACTCACAACTTGTAGCTAGGGTTGCCAGGCCGTCTGGCACCTGGCAGAAGGGTTGGGGGCAGGGATATGGGGTGTTTTTTTTTTGCAATGTAGCTATGTCACTCCCAGGGGAAACCCAGTAATAGTATAAGGTAGCTCTAGGAATTGCCAGAAACTCTATGGTTTTAGAGGTACCCTCGCCACTACTGGGTTTTCCCAGGAAGTGATGTAGTGACATTGCTGTTTTTAATTTTCCCCTCTCCTGCCTTTTAGAGCAGCGGCCGCCAGCGGGAGACCTCCTGCTATAGAGGAAGCCCCTGGCAGCCCAACTCACAGGGTTGTTGTGAGGATTAAGAGAGGGAGGGAAAGCCGTCAGCTGCACTAAGCTTTTGGGAGAAAGAGTGGGGCTAAAAATGCATTAGATAGATGGGACTGTTTGAGTCCTGTCAAACTGTCCTCTTAATCAGTCACCCATGTGGATTTCTTAATGGCACATCCACAAGAAGCTTACGACGACGGTGGCTTTTAAATCATGAACCCCGGGGGCTCTTCAAAGCTTAGCGGGAATTCTCCAGTAAGAAGATGAGTAAACTTGCTCAGTACCAATAATTGAGTCTCGTAAGGAGTTGGACTCCCCCCCTGGGGGGGGTCCTGGCTTTGCACAGAATCTGTCTGTGTTTTCTCACTGCCTAGGCTTTACAGCAGCATTCTTTCTGGGCCACCAGATACTCTCTATTACACTTTCAAGGATGGGTCACCTTTCAAGAGAATTGCTTAGGAGGTTGTGCTCTAGATGCATGACTGTGAGCCCAGTCCTTTGGATATGAGACCTAATCTTTACCTTATTCTTCAGGCTAGTAATGTTATTACGCAAGGGTCCATGGGTTTATTATTACCGTTATGGAGTACTCTTGTTTAGAAGACTGTTCCAAGGAGGGTATTTTGAATAGAACATCAGCAAAGAGGACAGAAACCACATGATGGTCATCACATCCTGTCTCTGCATTGAGGGGCCTTTGCTGAACTGGAAAGTCAGAAAGTCAATAGGCTAATAGCTAGCTAATCAATAGGCTAGAGCCAGTTTGGTGTAGTTGTTAAGAGTGTGGATTCTAATCTGGGAGAACCAGGTTTGATTCCCCACTTCTCCACATGCAGCTGCTGGTGTGACCTTGGATCAGTCTCAAGTTCTCTCAGAGCTTTTTGCTCAAGAGCAGTTCTCAAAAGAGCTCTCTCGGCCCCACCTACCTCTATTGTGGGGAGGGGAGGGGAAGGGAAAGGGATTGTAAGCCACTCTGAGACTCCTTTGGGTAGTGAAGAGAGGGGTATAAATCCAATATCTTCTTCTTCTCTCTCTAAAATAAGCACATGTGTATTCACACTTGGATGTGAAATCCGTCAGGCAGCATCCCCCTAGTACAAATGTCCCTGACATGGTGCCTGGGGGTGCCCTGGCGCCCATAAAGGGTTTTTAGAAAGTAGGTGGGGCCAGGTGGAGCTTTTGTCCAGCAAGGCTTCTGATTGGCTGTCGAAGATTTGATTGGCTATGCAGATTTTTAAAAGTGTTGGTTTGGCAGCAGCTGCCACCACAGCACAAGGATCTTCGCTGTGTGACTGAGGGTAAGCTCTAGCAGCCATTTTATCTCTGGCTCGGCCTCCTGTAGCAGCCATTTTGTGTCAGAATTCTAACGTACCCACAGGCTCAAAAAAGTTGGGGACCGCTGCTCTAGTTTTTGTGGTTCTTGTCCCCATGGTTCCCAGACAGGGAGGGGGGGGGGAACTCTTTTCCAATGAAATGTTTGGAAAGGATGAATTCCACTTGTACTTCTTGGCTTACTGGTTCTGGGGAGTCGGTTTTGTGTCTGAGCTCAGCCAGGTGAAAAGTTATATTTTGAAGCTGGCCCTCCAGTGTGGTGTAGTGGCTAAGAGCGGCAGACTCTCATCTGGAGAACCGGGTTTGATTCCCCATTCCTTCTCCACATGAAGCCTGCTGGGTGACCTTGGGCCAGTCACAGTTCTCTCAGAGCTCTCTCAGCCCCACCTGCCTCACAAGGTGCCTGTTGCGGGGAGAGGAAGGGAAGGCAATTGTAAGCTGCTTTGAGACTCCTTAAGGTAGAGGAAAGTGGGATATAAAAACCTACTCTTCTTCTTCTCACATGCGTTTTGTAAATGACTAAAGGCAAGTGAAGGAGACCAGAACTTCCACTTAGCTGGATACATCCATTTGTCTGTTTGTGTGGCGGGGGGAGGATCAATGGAAGAAAGATCTATTGAAACCAAAGGCGATGATCTTCATATAGAAAGAGGCTTGCTTGGGGACTCAAAGATTTTACCTTCCTTTTGAAGAAAGAAATGTCCAGGTAGTCGAGTTGCCAACCCCCAAAGGGGGGGAGGGGCCTGGAGTTCTCCTGGAATTACAACTGATGTCCAGACTACAGACATCAGTTTTCCAGGAGACCATCACAGCTTCCAAGAGTGACCTCTATAGTGCCACATCTCTGATAAGCTTCACTCCCAAATATACAGGGATTCCCCTACCCTGGCTGGCAAGCAATGCTAGCAGACAAAGCCATGGCTCAGTGGAGGAGCATCTTGTTATGGATATCGGCGGTCCCAAGTCCAGTCTTTTGAATCTTCAGGCAAAAGGCTCAGGATGTCGTTGACGCGAAAGACCTCTGCCTGAGACCATGGAGAGCTGCTGCCAGCCAGTCAGGGGGGGCTGTACGGCAACTTACTACCATATGTCGATTCAAAAGCCCATCCTTATTAAATACCCATTCCTTCAATTTAGCCCTTTGGTTTTCGTTTAACAATAGGTCATCGGGGATTGAGTATTTCAATAAAATAGAGTTCAAGTAATCATCTGATCTTTTTGCGGATTTCAACAGCAAACCAAAACTTTGAACACCTAGAATATCCTGAGGTCGTTCTAACCATATGTTTACTTAATTCCCTCTTCAAGCCGTGCATGCTTGTAGCTGCCACCACCTCCTGTGGCAGTGAATTTCATGTGTTAATAAACACATGATTTGATTTTTACCCTGCCCTCCCCGCCGAGGCAGGTTCAGGGCGGCTTACACAAGAACTCTTTGGGTGAAGAAGTACTTCCTGTACAACACTATCCTGACCTTCTGCTCTGATTCAGTATAAGGAAACGTCGTATGTTCATGTGTCCACCTACCTAAACCCATCCATAATTTTAAGGATTTTCTTTTGAAAACGAAGGAGTTAACATTCAGTTGAACAGGATCCAATTTCAATGGGCTGTGTACCATTAGGATTTTTACAAGAAAGTACTTGTTTTTCTTCTTCTTTTCGTTCCAGGTTTGTTGCTTCAAAGCAGAAGGGTACCTTGTAAACTTTTACTTTCATGGTTCTTAAAATTTCAGCTCCAGAGGCTTCCAGCCAAAACCCCACCTGCTTATTTACCCCACCACCCCATCCACTAGCAAATGGAGATGTCCTATGGCAAAGTTTCTGATCTACCCATGTTTTTTTTAAAAAAACGTATGGTTTTCTCATGAAAGTCGCTTTGAGTTTTTACGAGCATTCTAGTTGAGCTTGGTCACTCTTGCCTTTGTATGTTCTTGTGGAGGCTTGTGTTCCCAGGCACCACTCAAACAATATGGACTCCTTCCAGGCCAGTGCGCTCTGCATCCATATATGGACAGGACTCCATAGGGTATAATATTATTGTCCTCCTTCCCAACATACACACACGAGAGAACATTATTTCCCTCTTCTAGCGTTGCCAGATCCCGGTTGGGAAAGAAAAGAAGAAGAGGAAGAAGAGATTGAATCTGTGGCATTAGACCCACAGGGTTTCCACACTCCAAAGTGACCATATCCTCCAAGAATAGCAAAGACTAAGAGTCTAGTAGCACCTTAAAGACTAAAGAAAAGAAGAATAGGAAGAAGAGATTGAATCTGTGGTATAATGCCATTCGGGCTATCAGATGTTGTACCGTGTCGAAGAAGTGAATGAAGAGCTGAATAAACTTGAGTCTTTGCTGAAATCACTCTCCGACTCATTGTTAAGCGCCGGACTTAACAGGAACTGATCTCTGTAGTCTGGGGCGCAGCTGTAATTCCGGGGGATCCCCAGGTCCCACCTGGAGGCTGGCATCCCTACCTTCATGCTCTGCCTAAAGTATTTCCAGGGGATTCTGGCTGCCCACTGTCAGGATGATGAAGAAAACGAGTTCCACTTGAGTTTGAAAAGCACACATCTGCATAGCTCATGTGGATGTCTCCCAAAGACTAAACAAGGCCTTCCACACATGAGGATCAAAGAGGCTTCTTCATGCTCACACGATCAACCAGTGGCCCAGCGGTAGTGCGATCCTCTGCAGACTTGCGACCTTTTTTGTCCGTCGAAGTCAATAGGCTTAAAAGGACCGAACGCTGTTGAGAACTGTACTCTTAGCCTGCTACTGTAATCTCTCAGTGGCAGCTGGATCAGAAAAGGCAACCTGCTGTCCAGGTCCCCGGGGCAAGAGCTTTCCTCCTCCAGCTGGAGATGCCAGGGATGACACCCGGGGCTTGCAGCCTGCACAGCAGGGGCTCCACCACCGCGTCAGGACTGATCTCCCTCCCGCAATCCGCAAGCGATTAGGCCAAATCCAGCAGTATCCATCCTGTGCATTCAGTGTTTGGCCACTGCGTGTGGAGATTAAAGGAGGAGAACACAAACACGGACGCACTTAGAAATCGCCACGGGAGAATTCGGCCAGTAGCTGGCACCAATCGCAAAGCAAAAGGTCAGGTTGTGGAGAGGAAGACCTGGATGCCGTTCCTGGACCGTGATGAAAGTCTTTTTTTCCCCATTAGCCAAATGCCAAGAGCCAATGCGGATTTTTTCTCTGAGTGTCCCTGGATCTCACGGCAGATTCCAGGCATTTGACGGGCTTTCAAAGGCCTCTACCGGGTAGCTTGAAATGCCAGAACACACCTGGAGGGAGGTGAAGGGGAGGACCATGAATGTCTCTCTCAGGCCTCACTCAGCACAAAAGAACAGTCTCTGCACTGTGTGTGCCAGTGCGACGCAGCGGTGCAAGAGAGAGGGGAAGAGAAACGAAACGAAACCAAGCAAAAACCTCCAAAGGAAGTTTAGAAAACTAGTAGAGGGCCAAAAGTTAAAAACATCAATAGGTACAGACAAAAGTACACATGTTTATTTCAAAAGCACATAAAAACCTTGAAGGGGCCCAAATAAAGCCTCATAAAATAATCACAGTGACAAAATGCACAAAAAAGAACAATATACAACCTGACGTGTTTCGTCCCACAAGAGCTTTCATCATCATCATCATCATCATCATCATCATCATCATCATCATCATCATCATCATCATCATCTTTCAATTTATTAATCGCTCAATCCTGCAGAGGTCGAATAGTACAGAAGGCAGCATGCGACAAAGTCCCTGTTACACTTGTAAGGCAGTAAGCAGTTGATATAGGGCCAAAAATGGAATGCGGCATGGAGAAATAAAAATATTTGATTAATATGTGGGTCCTGGGTTCAAAACCCCACTCTGCCATCAAACTTGGGCCAGCCTTTTCTCTATAACATACCTTACAGGATACTGTTATGTTTGAACTGGAGGAAGGGAGACTCGGGTAAGCTATCTTGAGATTCTTGGAGGAAGGGTAGGACTCAGGGCTATTTTTGGGCAGGAACGCACAGGAACGGAGTTCCGGCTGGCTCCCGAGTTGGCCACGCCCAGCAGGAACTCATTAGCGTAATAGACCACACCCAACAGCAGAAACTCATTAGGATTGGCTACATTAGGGGTGTGTGACCTAACATGCAAAGGGAATCCTGCTACAAAAAAAGCCCCGGGTTTTTACTACAAACAAGGTAAACAGAATAAGAAGCAAAAGGTGGGTGTGGCTGAATGACCACACCTCTGGTAACGTGGGGTGTGTGGCCTAATATGCTAACGAGCTGCTCTGTCAGGGGTGTGGCCTGATATGCTAATGTGTTCCTGCTGTTGGGTGTGGCCTATTATGCTAATGAGTTCCTGCTGGGCTTTTTCTACAAAAAAAGCCCTGGGTAGGATAAAAGTATATGCTCGATCAGGGTTCCCCAATGTGGTGCTCGTGGACACAGTGGAGGCCCTGGATACCTTTCCCAGCACCCATGAAATGCTTTTTAGAAAGTGGGCAGGGCCATGTGAGGCTTTTGCCTGGCCGGGCTTCTGATTGGCCACTGGAGATCTGCTTGGCTGTGCAGATTTTTAAGATGTTGCTTCGGTAGCAGCTGTATGCATGCAAGGAAATATTTCTGAAACAAGACGTTCACTTAAAAAAGGGATCCTGTTAAGCAGAGATTCTGCCTGCAGTGTTGAAGAGCTACTGTCAGAGTTACGCATGACCTCGCTCCTTGAGATTTTATGTCTGGCTCCACCTCTACTGGGAGCCATTTTTGTGGCTGTGTCCACCATCTAGCATCAGAATTCCAATGGTGTCCACACAGCCTCAAAAGATTTGGGGACCCCAGTACTGGTATTTACTCTGTTATATTACCTTCATTTAATCCTTGTCCCATCTGCTTTGGTTTTGAGATCCGCCTGCCTGTATCTTTTGCAAATCCTTGGCCACCACAGAAAAAAAAGACAAAGATTGAAGGGCGGAAGCAAGGTCAGATCTGACTTGGCCGAATTAGTTGGGACTGTGATTACAAATCCTCTGGACAGCTCTGGGAGAAGAAGACTTCCTCCAGGAAGGGCCTCCACATCATTCCCCAAAGGCCCCCAAACCTCATTGGTTAGCCTTTTGCCACAACAGACTCAGTCACTGTTACCATACTGGGTTACTTCTCACAGGGTCAATGCCCATATTAGAACTAGCTGCCTCACTTCCACTCCCATCTTTGCTCATGTTCCAGTCTGTCCCTCAGATGATACTTCTACAGCTCTACCAGTTTAACATTGCTTGAGCTCATTGTCTGCCCCATCCTAGACACATATTCTGCCCCCTGGCCCAGCCTCCTTGGTTCCCATTCATTTGCCCGATCACTGAAGTCAGAGTCCTTCCCCAAAGCGTGCATTTTGCTTTGTTCAATGCCACCTTAAGTTCTATTTGACACATGATATAGAATGCTGCCTTTTCCCCCTTAGTGATTTACCCGTTGGCAACATCCAGGTGGACCTGGACATTTCCTGGAATTACAAATGGTCTCCAGACTACAGAGATTGGTAGCCCTAGAGAAAATAGCAGCTTTTCCAGTAGAGGCCATATGACATTATATCCTGCTAAGGTCCCTATCCAGGCTCCACCCACAAATATCTAGGAAAATTTATGAAGAAGAGATTCACTTGAAGTCTCAGAGCGGCTTACAAACTCCTTTCCCTTCCCCTCCCCACAACAGACACCCTGTGAGGTAGGTGGGGCTGAGACAGCTTTTTCAAGAACTGCTCTTTCAAGGACAGCTCTGACAGAACTATAGCTTGCCCAAGGTCATCAAGCAGCTGAAAGAAAAGGAGAGGGGAATCAAACCCGGTTCTCCCAGATTAGAGTCTGCACTCCTAACCACTACACCAAACTGGCTTGAGCCTGGATGCCCACAATGGTGCGAATCCTGTTAGTCTTCCAAGATTGGTCCATATTTTATTCTACTTCTTTCTCCCCTCCTCTGCTCATGTTTTCTCTCTTTCTTATCCTCCCTCTCTCCTCTGCCACCTGAGTGGGATATTTTGCTCAGTCCCTTTACTACTTGGATTCCATCCTCCATACAGCGAATTCCACCTGCTTTTGGATTAAGGTTGTCAGTAGGAATCCTAGACCCCCGGTCCGGGTGGGGGATCCCTTATTTTTGGGACTTCTGGCTGCCACTGCCCAGCTGGCCAGTGGGGGAAGCCCCACCCCCAAACAGTGATGTCATGTGGTGACGCTCTGCTTTTTGGGCAAAACTCTATGGTTCGAGCCCCATTTTAACCCATAGAGTTTGTCCAAAAAGCAGAGCGTTGCCGATGCGGTGACATCACTTCTGTGTGAAGTCATCACATCGGGGATGTCACCACCCACTCCTGGACTGCCTCCCAAATCCCCCATGCCGGCACAACAATTGCACCTGGCAACCCTAGTTGCCAACCTCCAGATGCTGGCTGGAGATCTGGAATTACATCCGGTCTTACCTCCAGATGCTGGCTGGAGATCTCCTGGAATTACATCCGGTCTCCAGGTAAAAGAGATTGGTTTCCCTGGAGAAAACAGCTGCTTTGGAAGGTAGACTTTGTGGCATTATACCCCCACTGAGGTCTCTTCCCTCCCCAAACTCCAACCTTCCCAGGCTCCACCCACAAAATTTCCAGGAGTTTTACCATCCGGAGCTGGCCACCCTGGTCCCACAGCATGTTTCCAGCAGCAGCTAATCAAATGCCACAAGGATGAGCACTAGCAGGGCTTCACTGCCCTCAGCTCCTGACTTCTCCCTGGCATCCAGCAATTGGAGACGTGTTCTGCCTTTGAATCTGGAGGTCCCGTTCTGCCATCGTGGCTTTGTGTGTGTGTGTGTAAAGTGCCATCAAGTTGCAGCCAACTTATGGCTACCCCGTAGGGTTTTCAGGGCAAGAGACATACAGAAGTGGTTTGCCATTGCCTGCCTCTGCATCGCGACCCTGGTATTCCTTGGTGGTTTCCCATTCAAATACTAACTAGGGCCGACCCTGCTTAGCTTCCGAGATCTGATGAGATCGGGTTAGCTGGGACCATCCAGGTCAGAGCACCGTCATGGCTACTGACCATGATTGTCTTCCGTAGACCTCACAAGTCTCTTAAAGATCCATCAAAGCCAGAGTCCGTCACTGTGTCTCAGTTCACTGTGAGCCAAGAATAATGCCGAAGGCATTCCTTTTGGCAGACACACAAAAAAAGTAGGCCTGTTGCGAAAATTCACTCGTTCCCTCCTGGATAATAGGAAGAGCCAAAATACAAGATAGCAGAAATAGCTTTGTGCTCCCTGAATTGGCTTTGTTGACTCCGATTGCCACTGAGGCTGCTCTGTCTAGGATTGCACCAGGAATTGAGTTTTCCTTTCCTGCCCTCTAGATAACCGTGGACGGTGCTCTGTGTCACTGATGCCAGTTACCTCTAAATGTGTTTGTTTGGCTTGTACCGGTATACCAGAGAAGAAGGTGAAAGGGCTGGGTCACAGAGAATGGGAGTCCTTTCAAGACAATTATCTCTCTTTGGTTCCTTAAAAGAACAGGAGACCTCTGTTGTAAGTGGCCAGAGAAGGCCGCGTCTCCATAATAACTGAACAAGGAACGTGAGTTGTTTAACTTTCAGTTTATATACCACTCTAACCCCGAAGGGTCTCTGAGTGGTTTACATACAATTTTAGTTACCTATCTAGGGCCACATCATATAGGGGAGTGACTGCCTACCGGCACCCAGGCAGCAGAGCTCTGTTGTTATACGGCTCGTCCAAGCGGGCTTCGGGTGTTATTCTTCTCGGCGTTCTATCTCCTGGCACCTTGGAACGGGTCTTAAGTCAGCGACTCTCTCCAGCGGACTCATCCTGGTGCGTGGCCCTACGCCAGCCACAGCTCCAGCTCATGTCCTACTGGCTCCGCCGCGCCACGCCGCCACATCACCACGCCTCCACGATTTTGTCTCCACCCGGATTCTGCCGCTCGACATCATGCTCACTAGGTCGCCAGGGCCGCTCGTCAATTGCTCCGCCGCCAATTCTCCTGCTGCACGCCGCCCACAAGGAGGAGGGTGCCCCCTGCCACCTAGGGGCAGGTACCCAATTTATCTACTCGCTTTACGCTTTCGGACCGCTGGGTGGGCGGGAGCTGGGACTAGGACCGGGAGCTCACCCCAGCCACGGTGGGTCTCAAAAGTGTGCCGAAATGGGACTGGCACAAATGTATGATAGGTTAGAATGCAGTGAGATCAAACAAATGAGAGAGATCAGTGCAGAGAAAAAGGATGGGGGTGGGGCTCACTGGGAGACTTTGAGCCAGTCTGTTTCTCAGCCTCAACGAGGTCACAACGAGGTTGTGGAGAGGAAATGTGCATTTATTTGTTGACAGCTGGTTTATCCCACCTTTCTGCCCAAAGGGGGCCAGCTAACAAGCAAAACAGTGTCAAATATATATATATATATATATATATGTCATAAAACTAAAAACAAAGCTATTGTTTAAGACGTCTTGCCCCCCCTCCCTTCTGCCGCTTCACAGGCCGTGAGGGGGAAACGGGGGGGGGAGTTCACTGGCATCACTATTGAGCTATAGAATTTGGGGCAAATATTAGAACATTGCCCCTGATGCAATGACACCACTTCTGGTTTTGTGCTGGAAGAGACATAACATCCTGCCCCAATGCTGCAAGTCTGTCCCCCTCCCCATTGCTCCCAGTCGGTTGCCATCTGCAGCTGGCAGCCCTAGCTAAGATACAGCACAGTTCCAGTCATGGGTTGCCTACGGTGCTGTGGCTCAGTGGAAGAGACTCTGCATTGCGTGCAGAAGGTCCCACGTTCAATCCCTTTCATAAATAAGAGCCCTGCTTAGTCCATCTAGTCCAGCGTCCTGCCTCAAACAGCGGCCAACCAGTTCCGTGGACAGCCAGTTTTGGGGTACAGAGGCCTCCCCCGATGTTGCCTCCTGGCTCTGAGATTCAGAAACGTAGTGCCTCAGCCTGCGGAGGTTCCCCTCAGTCACCACAGCTAGTAGCCATTGATGGATTTATCTGCCATGAATCTATCTAATCCCGTTTTCAAGCTGTTTGTTTCTGTGGCTATCACTCTGGCAGCCAAATTCCACATTCTAATCACTCTGGCTGTGGTCACACAGCAAGCGTGCCCCGATTTGTTCCCACTGTAGATTTCATTGGGGGTATTTTTAAGCTGGTTCAGATGATCACACATCCCTTGCCCATCCGCTTGCTTTGCACAACAATGCTCCAGGCACTGCCCAGACAGCTGCGCCGCCCAAGTGGCGGCATGGCATGATTACGCCAAAAAAAACCACACAAAAAACCCACCAACAACCCTACCGGAAGAAGGATGTTCAGAGGACCTAATCGCAATCATTGCGAGAGATGGCTGTCCAGATAGGCAAAATCGTGAATTCAAAGCGCAAAATACTTGGAAAGTACTTGATTTTCCTGGTGTCAGAAAACTCGCTAGGGAACTGGGAGGATCGCATGAGTGATCCCACTTTGGTGTGGATTCGGGTGTCTGATCAGCAGTTTTAAATGTGAGAGGGAACAGCGGTGAAACCCGATCAGAATGACCATGTGACCATAGCCTCCATGTGTAAAAGTAGCATTCCCTTTTGTCCGTCCTGAACTGACCGCCCATCCAGCGTCATTGGATGCCCTCGAGTACCAGTATTTTGGGAGAGGAAGAAAAATGCCTCCTTGTCAACTCTCCATCTCACGCCTAGTTTTATAAACCTCTTTCATGTGTCCCAGTAGTCATGTCTTTTCTAAACTGAGAAGTCCCAGACTCATCACCCTTTCCTCATAGGGGAAGTGCTCCCTATGGAGAAGGGGGACGGCTCGCTAATAGAGAATCTGCTTTGCATGCAGAAGATCCCAGGTTTATTCTCTGGGTGAAAGTATCAGGCAGTAGGTGAGATCCCAAAGAGACACTGCCACAAGAACATCAGAAGAGCCCTGCTGGATCCAGCCCAGGGTCCATCTAGTCCAGCATCCTGTCTCACACAGCAGCCAACCAGTTCCTCTGGAAGGCCAACAACAGGGCAAAGAGGCCAAGGCCTCCCCCTTGATGTTGCCTCCTGACACTGGGATTCAGAGGTTGACTGACTCTGAAGATGGAGGTTCTCTTTAGTCACCATGGCTAGTAGCCACTGATAGATATATCCTCCATGAATCTATCTGATCCCCTTTTAAAGCTGTCTCTGCCTGTGGCCATCACCACCGACTCTGGCAGCAAACTGGCAGTCAAAGCAAACAACCTCGATAGACTGATGTCAGCTGAAGGCGGCTTTGTGTACGCAGTGATGAGTTTGTCTTTCCTTAAAAGACCTACAAGACTGTAAACTGATCATCTGATATTCATTGAATCATTGAATCATAGAGTTGGAAGGGATCTCCAGGTTAGTGAAGGGCGGGGTATAAATCCAATCTCTTCCTCCTCCTCCTCCTCCTCACCCCTGCACAATGCAGGACATTTACAAATACCTCCCCCCACACCCCCAGTGACCCCTGTTCCATGCCCAGAAGATGGCAAAAAAGAAAATAAAACCCTCCAGGATCAGTTGCCAAAACTGGCCTGGAGAAAAATCACTTCCTGGCCCCAAAGTGGTGATCAACATTTCCCTGGGTGTGTAAGAAAGGACCACATGAACTAAGCACTAATGCAACCCTTCCTGCCCTTTCATAATCTGCCTTAGTTCACAGAACCGGCATTGCTGTCAGATGGCCATCTAGCCTCTGTTT
>NW_015172028.1:410985-422434 GCF_001447785.1 Gekko japonicus | reverse complement strand
ACTGCGTTCCCCCGCGTTCCCCCCCGAAATGACCTCTGAACTAAGCACTGATGCAACCCTTCCTGCCCTTTCATGATCTGCCTAAGTTCACAGAACCGGCATTGCTGTCAGATGGCCATCTAGCCTCTGTTTAAAAAACTCCTCCTCCTTCTCATCATCACATGGCAGTGTGTGTAGGATAGCCAGGAGATCCTAAGATTGTCTGGCAGAAGTTCTAGCTCTTTTATTATTTATTATTTATTTATTTGATTTGATTTATACCCCACCCTTCCTACCAAAGCAGACTTAGCATTATACACCACTTGGTGGCAAGCTAGAATTAATTTTAAGGCAAGAGACATTTCAGAGGTGGTTTGTCATTGCCTGCCTCTGTGTCAGAACCCTGGTATTCCTTGGAGGTCTCCCATACAAATACTTAGCCAGGGCTGATCCTGCTCTGCTTCTGAGATCTGATGAGATCAGGCTAGCCTGGCTAGCCAGGTCAGGGCATCTGACATTCAAACTCTGTATGATGCAATGGGAAGAGAAAGACAGGATTCTTGCACATCTGGGTGCACGTGTACCTACTCCAATGCACATGCCCACTAGAAAGTAAAATATCTGGGTTTTAGGGGGGTTTTTTGCTGATACAACTGCATATTGTGCCCTGTTTCTAAACTTGGTGAAATTACATGTTAAAGCCATAAACCTCCTTTGTATCATTCATAAACATAATAAAAAAATGTTATATCACATAACTTTGACTTGTCAATAACTCTCGCCTTAGCCTGAGGGGTTGAAAAGAAAATTATTCCTGCTCCACATTTTAATTATGCCATAAACTTGGGGAAATAGCTATTGATCTTCCACATCTGGCGTAAAAAGATTGCTTTCTTCTTGTCATATGGAGCCACACTCAAAAATATTAGAGGAGCTTGAAATACGTGCTGTAAAAAACCAGAAAACACAAAACCCTAAAACGACTTTCTTTTCTTTTATTAAACAAGTTTACACAGTGCCTTATTCTTGAAGGATGCAATTATTATCATTATTATTATTATCATCATCATCATTATTATTAGTGTTGTTGTTGTTGTTATTTTCTTCAAGCAAACATTTTTTTTAAAAAAAGTAGAATCTCAGAATCACACGGAGTTGGAAGGGGGCCATCCAGTCAACCCCCCTGCTCAGTGCAGGACCAGCCTAGAGCATCCCTGACAAGTGTCTGTCCAGCCGCTGATTCCAGACTCCACTGTTGCACAGCTCTTACTATAAGAAAGTTTTCCCTAATATCCAACCAGTACCTTCCTGCCCTTAATTTAAACCCATTCTTGAGAGTCCTCTCCTCTGCCAACAGGGACAGCTCCCTGCCCTCCTCTGAGTGACAGCCCTTCAAAGACTTCAAGAGAGCCATCATGCCCCCCCCAAAAACATCTGTAAACAGTGAAAGCTGGTGTAACCATAACGGCTAAGACACTGAACTGCAATTTAGGAGGTGCTCGATTCAAATGTCATCTTGGCCACAGAACCTTGTAAGGATGTCACTTGACTTAGTCCCCTGCCTACAAAATAGAGACGATAAAACAGTTCTCACTTTGAGATGTCCCTAACAGACGGCTGAATGGCCCCATCTCTATCTGGTATGCAAGTACCGCAACAGCGCAGAGCCTTTTCTCTAGCAGGATTCAATGTAATACCATCAGCAATCTTGCATGGGAGATATAACAATATAGTATATGAGGATAGACTTTGCCATTGCAATTCTGGATGTATTGAAACTGTTTCGCATATTTGTTTACACTGTCAATTTTATGTGGGTTTACGTGTTATTTAAACTCTATTTTAGCCAACATGACGAACCTTCCTGATGCTTTAAAAGTGCACTGTCTTCTAAATGACTCTGTTCCAGAAATATCAATGAATGTAGCCATGTTTTTACAATCAGCGATAAAGCTACGTCAGGAAAACTTACAATGAGTAATTGTTTTATCCTACATTATGTTTTATATGTTTTATTATATGTATGGTCACACTTGGTTTTAAATGTGTGTGTGTGTGTATTAATCCTTTTTAAGGTATTTTATGCCAATCAAGGTCAACTGACTGACTGACTGATAAAACAGGCCTCTTTTTAGGGTTGCCTGACTCCTGATGGGGCGTGCAGGTCTCCTGGAATCCCAGCTTTTCTCCAGATTACCAAGATCAGTTCCCCTGGAGAAAATGGCTCTATGTGAGTAATTGTTTTATCCTACATTATGTTTTATATGTATGGTTACACTTGGTTTTAAATATGTGTGTGTGTGTGTGTGTGTGTGTATTAATCCTTTTTAAGGTATTTTATGCCAATCAAGGTCAACTGACTGACTGACTGATAAAACAGGCCTCTTTTTAGGGTTGCCTGCCTCCTGATGGGGCGTGCAGGTCTCCTGGAATCCCAGCTTTTCTCCAGATTACCAAGATCGGTTCCCCTGGAGAAAATGGCTCTATGGCATTATACCCTGGCTGGGGTCCCTCCGCTCCCCAAATCCCATCTTCCTCAGGCTCCACCCCCAAATTTCCGGAAATTTCCCAATCCATATTTGACAACCCTACCAACTTTATAGGGCTGTTGTAAGTTTTTTTTCTAGAATTGCAGAGGATTGGGTATCTGCCAAAGTCACCGTGAAGGGTCCTAGAAGATCAGGGCAGATGTGGAAAAGTCACCTGGTCCCCACCAGATTTGTTCTGTTTATTCCATATGACATTCAACATCACCAACACCTCCCTGTTCTGTTCCTGTGCTGTACTGAGTTTCAGTTCTTTATTCTGATTTAAATAGGAGAATTTTACAGCTCATTTCAGAATGAGAAGATGAGCAGATGAACGGCAACATTCACCATCTTTGACTACATATGTTTCTTCTACCTTCTTTGTGTTCCCGGGGCTCCTTGGTTGGGGGGAGGGGAGTAGACCTCATACAATCAGACAGATGTTTGCATTGAGTCCACCTCTCTAGTCTGTACCCCATATTGGCTCTTTGATACAGCCAGTGTGGTGTAGGGTTAGAACTTTGGACTAAGACAAGACTTGGGTTCAGATCCCTGTTTTGCCATGAACCTTGGGTCCGTACTATGTGTTGACCTCATCTACCTCTCAGGTTTGTTGTGAGGATAGAAATAGGGACGTGGGGACCACAACTGCCCCCCTGAGCCCCTTAGAGAAAGGGTAGGTTTGGTAGGTAGATTAGATCTACATTTATATGTAACCCAGGTGTTGGAAATAAAGGTAAGTTCAAGGCTTAGGGCCTCCTTTCTTAAAGACCCCCTCCCACTCACACGCTAGGGTTGCCATTCCTGCACGATGAGGTCACTTCTGGGTGATGTCATCATGGTACGCACGCTGAAAACTCCAGGGGACAAAGAGGGAGCCCCCCACCGGCAGCCAGGTAAGACCTGGCAACCCTATCACACACCTTGGCTTAAGCTGGTCTGGGTCCAGCTTACCTGAGGGACCGCCTTTCCTCATATGTTCCCCTGCGGGCACTTGGGTCCGGGATGCAACATCTCCTGGCTTTGCCAGGTCCCAAAGAGGCCAGGCTGGCCGCTACCAGGGCCAGGGCTTTCTCGGGGGCAGCTCCTACCTGGTGGAACGAGCTCCCGGAGGAGATCTGGGCCCTGCGGGACCTTGTACAGTTCCGCAGGGCCTGTAAGACGGAGCTCTTCCACCAGGCGTTCCACCACTACTGTTCCATGTTAACCTGGCCCTGGTGGAGGGAACATCAGTGTTTCCCGGAGCAGATGATGCCAAGTAGATAGAGCAGAGGCAATAAAGCACAATACACCATCTTGTGAAATATCATGTTGAAAATCTAGAGCACTTTTGTTAATAACTTGTTAATAATGTTATTGGATTATAGCGATTTTAAATGGTTTTATGTATGTTTTATATTGGCGTATGCCTCCTGTAAGCCGCCCTGAGCCTGCGGGGAGGGCGGGGTATAAATTGAATAAAATAAAAAAATAAATAAATTTATTACAACAAGGAAAATCCAGTTCTGCACACAGGGTATGGTACTCCCCACCCCCAAACTCCTTTCCCTTCCCAAGCCAAAGATCATAAGAACATAAAAGAAGCCAATGTTGGATCAGGCCAATGGCCCATCCAGTCCAACGCTCTGTCACACAGTGGCCAACAATACCAGGTGGTCCAGTAGTCCATGTTCCAGAAGTACTGCTCTCTTGTTGGAGCAGGTCCAGCCGCAGTCCCTCAGAAGCAGGCCTCCAGTGGGAAGGAAAGTTCTCAGGGCCTCTCTCCTCCCCATCTGAGAGAAGAAATCCACTTCAGGTCAAAGACAGATGGTCTGGGGGCTCACCTCCTCCAGAAGAAGGGATGTCCATCCAGGGAGGGCGTGCACCAGACAAGAACCTCTTCAGCTGAGGCCTTTTAGCAATCCAGTCCTTGGAGAGACAAACAACTAGGCCTCATGCTCCATACCCTACTCAGGTCTTATTTTTTCTTTCTTCCAGTCGCTCACTACACACAGGCCTCCCATTGTGCAAATGAAGTGGTTTCATCGCTCCACCCCACAGCATATATCCCCAAAGTCCTACGTATTTGACTCTAAAATTAGAGTTACATTTCTGTATCGCTCTGGTTGCAACATTTGGAGCAACCACATGGTAAGGCATGTTTTATTGAAGCAAAATATGCAGGTAATGGTGCTTATAGTTACAATTTACTGAAATTAAGTGAGCAGATATCTGCCAAGAATCCATGACTCCAAGAACGGCAAGAAAGAGCCAGTGTTAGGTCCCTTTGGCACTGAACATGGGCCTGCCGACCAAAGAAAGAATGAAGCCATTGTGCGAAACATTAACAACTTTGCTGAGAGCATGTGACTTGGGCACCAGCTGAGCTTCCATGGTAGAGTGTGGATTTGAACCTGGGTCTCCCACATCCTAGCCAGATGCTCTGACCACTCATCACACTGGCTTCCCCAAGAACTGCAAGTACTGCTTCAGTTCAAGGCCCTTCCCAGCCACGAAGCAAACAGTGTGACTGTTGGCCAGTTTTTCTTTCTCTCGCTCAACTTGCCCTCCCTCACAGGGTTGTTGTGTGGGTAAAACTGCCGAGGGGAGAACCCTGTACATTGCCGTAAGGTCCTGGACAGAATCTTGCACAAATGGAAGTGCTAGCACGAGACAGAGACTATCTAAACCATTGACCTCAGATGCCATAGTCCTGCTGTACACTGCATTGATCAGGCCGCACCTGGAGTATTGTGTGCAGTTCTGGAGGCCTCACTTCAAAAGGGATGTGGACAGAATGGAGTGGGTGCAGAGGAGAGCGACAAGGATGATCAGGGGTCTGGAGGCCAAGCCCTATGAGGAAAGGCTGAGGGACTTGGGAGCGTTCAGTCTGGGGAAGTGGGGGGGGGACATGATTGCTCTCTTGAAGTATTTGAAGGGCTGTCACTTGGAGTAGGGCAGGGAGCTGTTCCTTTTGGCAGCAGAGGAGAGGACTCTCAATAATGGGTTTAAATTAAGGTGGGAAGGTACCGGGTGGACCTTGGGAAAAACTTTTTGACAGTAAGAGTTGTGCGACAGTGGAATCAGCTGCCTTGGGAGGTGGTGAGCGCCCCCTTACTGGCAGTCTTGAAGCAGTGGCTGGACAAACCCTTCTCAAGGATGCTCTAGGCTGAGCCTGCACTGAGTGGGGGGTTGGACTAGGTGGCCTGTATGGCCCCTTCCAGCTCTGCGTGATTCTGTGATTCTATGACTGATGAGGATGTCACTGGGCATAGGATCGCACTCTTAGATAAGCAAGTGGCTCGTTCACTCTGTGAAGCCATCCCTCTCGTGTTGACCGGGGTGGAAAGTCCCTTTCCAAGGTTTTCCAGAAACAAAGTTAGAAGTCAGAGGAAGCCTTCTTCTGATGGAGCAAGCCTTCTACTAGAGAGAGACTCCCAGGCTCAGCATGACATCTTAACACTTTCGGCTGCATTTGCGGCCCGGAAACCATAAAAACATGGGATGTGAAGTTCATTCAGATGAAGAGATGGCTGTGTACACCTACTGACTTGACTACCAATGAAAACTGGGTTTGACGTTTAGGACAGAGTGTGGATTTGGAGTATGGGAACAAGAATAGAGATGGGAACACTTAGAGAACCCCGCTGGTTTCCGAATGTCGGGCAGAGCTGGCCCCCGCTGTACCACCATATGGTGGATGGGGCTGATTGGTGGTGCGCACAGTACTGGCACAGTTAATGCTATGCCTCTGGGAAGCAGGGCCGGCATCAGCATGCCCATAGGTGGGGCAGCTGCTAGGGCCCAGAGATTCTGGTGGGGCCCACTGCCAGTGATCCCCACCCTCTCAACGTCCCTGCTGTCTGTCTGTACCCATGCTCCCAACTGCCCACAGTCACTAAGGATGCGGATGTGGGTGGTTCACAGAGGCAGCACTCCTAGGATTGCCAGGTCCCCTTGCCACACTGGTGGGGGGATTTGGGGGGAATTCTGGGACATCCCCTGTGCAATGATGTCACTCAGAAGTGACATCATCGTGCCAGTGACATTGTGGGCAACCCTCTGGATTTTGGGCAAAACTCTGTGGTAAAACCGGCTTCAAACCATAGTTTTGCCCTCAAACCAGGGCGTCGCCGCACAATGTCCCTAATATGATGATATCACTTCCAGACGACGTCATTGCATTGGGGATGTTGTGCAGTGACATCGCTGTTTGGGGGTGGGGCTTGGGAAGACATTAGAGAGAGGTTGCGTTGATCCACATTATTGCAATTCCTGCTTGTGCTCCGTCAGGACGTCTCAAAGGCAGGGCTCTTTTTGTAGAAAAAGCCCAGCAGGAACTCATTAGCATAATAGGTCACACCCAACAGCAGAAACTCAATAGGATTGGCTACATTAGGGGTGTGTGGCCTAACACGCAAAGGAGTTCCTGCTACAAACAAGCCCTGGGTTTTGACAACAAACAAGGTAAACAGAATAACAAGCAAAAGGTGGGTGTGGCTGGGTGACCACACTTCTGGTAACATGGGGGTGTGGCCTAATGTGCTAATGAGCTGTGCTGTCAGGGGTGTGGCCCAATATGCTAATGAGTTCCTGTTGTTGGGTGTGGCCTATTATGCTAATGAGTCCCTGCTGGGCGTGGCCAACTTGGGAGCCAGCCGGAACTCCGTTCCAGTGCGTTCCTGCCCAAAAATAGCCCTGTCAAAGAGTAAACGTTCCAGGAGCTTAGCCAAAACAACATCAAGAATAACTACATCAAGATTTTGTATTGTTTTGTATTGTACTCATATTATCATTTACTGACTTTGCTAATGTTCATGAAATGTACTTCATATATATTGAATGAATGCTAGTTAATGCAGGGAAATTTGTTATAAGGAAATTTGTTAGAATAACACAACTAAGTGTGTTAAAGACTTGGGACATGGGGACTGGCAGGGCAGCAGCACTGCCATTGGCCAGTGCTGTTGGTAAAAGGGTGTGCAGGTGGCACAGGTGACTGAGCATGGGCGATGGGAGGGCTGGCAAGCCGGAGAGGGATGCAGGAGCAAGGGGGGCATGCAGGTGTGGGAGTGGAAAGGAAGGCATGAGGGGGCCCCTGGTAGTAGACCGATGGGAGCCCACGGGCTGTCAGACCGTGGGGCCCCCAAAACCTGGAAGTGGCCCTGCTGGGAAGACTCCAGTCTCAGAGGAAAGGGATCCGATTGCACCCGTCGCCTGCACTGGCTCATTGGGATTCCGGAGGAGATGGTGTGAGTGAACCTCATCTGAACAAGCCTCAGCATGGCATAATGATAGCCAATGACTGGCATTTTTACAGCCGGGGATATAAATCGAGTGTCTCTGTCTGTATAGTAATAAGCTCTCTTTATGTGCTGGTGAATGGGACTTGCAAGGCTCCTGAACAATGAGGGAGCGATATTTGCAGGCGGGAAACGCCAGCCGAGGAACCTCTCTGCTGAGCAGGTTGGGAAAGGCTCTGCCAGCTCTCCTGAAGGAGCCCCTCCCTCCCTCCCTCCCTCCCTCCCTCCGTGCCAGGTAGGGCTTGATATATGAATCCTGGCATGCCGCATTCCTTTCCATTTCTTAAATGCTCTGCAAAAAAACAAGATGAAGGCAGCAGAATCCTCCTGGGGTGGAGGGAGGTTGCCAAACCGGTGGGCTGCATTCCAGCAGGTACACAATGAACCAATTAGGAACATGCCGGGTGACAAAAACGTGCCATGCAGGGCTAGTCAATCAGTGGAGATGAAGTGCCGTCCCGCACAATGCCCCTGGAATGCTCTGGTGGGGAGGCAAAGGGATGCCAAGGAAAAATCAGGTGCTTAGGAAGAAGGTCGCCTAAGAAAGCAGAATTCATTCTGGTGTCAGCATGAAAGGAGAACTCCCTGGAACGACCAAACGAATCCTGCTCCTTTTCCCCTGAACTTTGGAGGGGGCTACCAGAGTGAGCTGTAATACAGATTCAATCGCTGCTATGTAGAAGAAGAAGAAGAGAAGAGATTGGATTTATACCCCGCCCTTCACTCGGAGTCTCAGAGCGGCTTACAAACTCCTTTCCCTTCCCCTCCCCACACCAGACACCCTGTGAGGTAGGCGGGGCTGAGAGAGCTCGGACAGAAACTGCTCTTTTTCAAGGACAGCTCTTGTCAGAACTATGGCTTGCCCAAGGCCATCCAGTCAGGTGCAAGTGGAGGAGTGGGGAATCAAACCCGGTTCTCCCAGATTAGAGTCCGCACACTTAACCACTACACCAAACTGGCTCTCAGTGGACATTGCACCATTCTCGGACCCAGTGGAAACTCTATGGTAAACCACGGAGTTCCTACTGAATCCATACGTTGTGACGCCACTTCCAGCCGTGCCCCAGAAATGATGTCACGCTTTCCATGCAGCAGAGGTCTCCATGCCCCCACTCCTGTCTCCCAAGGGCTTCAGCCAGCAACCCGAGTTCCAGCATCACCTGGATTATCACGGCGATTGGGTCTGTGGGTGGTGGGGCAGCTGTCATGGCAACCAGCTCTGCTGCTTCTTTAGTGTCATAGCTTGGTGCTCTCATCTCCAAGCTGCTTTATAGAATCAGAGAGCTGGAAGGGGCCTGCTAGGCCGTCTAGTCCAACCCCCTTGCTCAATGCAGGATCAACCTAGAGAATCTCTGACCACTGTTTGTCCAGCTGCTGCTTAAAGGCTGCCAGTGAGAGGGAGCTGTGAAAAAGTGTTTCCTAATATCCAGCCAGTACTTTTCCGCCCTTAATTTCAATTTCTTCCTTGCTGTTCTATTATGGCCTGCCTGGAATTGTTATGCCTCCACCTAGGGGGATGGAAATTGGGGTTAAGAACATAAAAAACATAAGAGAAGCCATGTTGGATCAGGCCAGTGACCCATCCAGTCCAACACTCTGTGTCACATAGTGGCTAAAACGTAGGTGCCATCAGGAGGTCCACCAGCAGGGCCAGAACTCCAGAAGCCCTCCCACTGTTGCCCCCCCCAAGCACCAAGAATACAGAGCGTCACTGCCCCAGACACAGTGTTCCATCTATACCTTGTGGCTAATAGCCACTGATAGACCTCTGCTCCGTATGTTTATCCAGTCCCCTCTTGAAGCTGTCTGTGCTTATAACTTCCACCACTTCCAGCAGCAGTGAATTCCATGTATTATTCTTTGGGTGAAGAAGTGCTGAGCCAGTTTGGTGTAGTGGTTAAGTGTGTGGACTCTGATCCGGGAGAACTGGGTTTGATTCCCCACTCTTCCACTTACACCTGCTGGATGACCTTGGGCAAGCTGTAATTCTGGCACAGCTGTTCTTGAAAAAGAGCAGTTTCTGTCAGAGCTCTCTCAGCCCCACCTACCTCACAGGGTGTCTGTTGTGGGGAGGGGAAGGGAAAGGAGTTTGTAAGCTGCTCTGAGACTCCTTTGGGTAGTGAAGGGCAGGGTATAAATCCAATTTCTTCTCTTCTTCTTTTCTACTTCCTTTTATCTATTCTAACCCTATTACTCATAAATTTCGAGGGCCCATGAGTTTTTGTATTGTGAGAAAGGGAGCAAAATTCTTCTTTCTCTACCGTCTCGATTTCATTTTGTAAACCTCTATCTTGTCACCCCTCAATCGTCGTTTCTCCAAACTAAAGAGCCCTAACCTCTTTAACCTTTCTTCAAAGGTGAACCCCGACCCCAGTCACCCAAACTCCACCATTCTGTGCCCATCCAAGATTCTCAGGGTGTATTTTCAAGCTGTCTTTACCCAACTCTTACTTAAGTGTCGGTTTTCACCACTACGATAATGCGAATGACAAGGAGCTTGAAGGGACTAATTTAAGGAAGTTATTTTCGTGAGGGAAGTAAGTAAAAGCTTTCAGACTCAAAAATAATGCTTGTTGTTTGGCATATACGTTCTCAATGCAAACAGTTTATAGCTGTGGAAATACCTGGTGACAGATGTAAAGGGTTGTGTGGGTTGTGAGCAAATCTCAGATTTTGCAATCGTGCCTTTGAAGCCCCACCCGGAAACAGAGCTGCCCCTCCTAGTGCAAAAGGCCTGGTCTTCTTTTTAAAGATGTTGGGGCACTGAGTGAAATGCTCATCCAACGATATCAAAGGGCTGCCAAATAAAAAGCGTCAGAAAGACTTCTTTATTATACGCTGGCGCAGCTGTTTTTTTAAAAATGCATTCCAGAAACTCTAGGGTTCCTTGGAAGTGGGTGAAATTGTTTCATTCTGAAATCAGGAGCAATGTTGAGCCTCTGGCTATCAGGATCTTTCTATTCCAGTAATGGGGGGGGGGAATCCTTGGCAGATTTCTTTCTCTTTATTAAGCTATCCTGTATTGTGGATTACAGGGCTGGAGGGGGGAGGAGGAGGAGGCGATTGGATTTATACCCTGCCCTTCACTACCCGAAGGAGTCTCAGTGTGGCTTACAATCTCCTTCCCCTCCCCACAACAGACACCCTGTGAGGTAGGTGGGGCTGAGAGAGCTCTCTCGAGAACTGCTTGTGAGAGAACAGCTCTGACAGAACTTGTGACTGACCCAAGGTCACACTAGCAGCTGCATGTGGAGGAGTGGGGTAATCAAACCCGGTTCTTCCACATTAGAGTATGCACTCCTAACCACTACACCAAACTGGCTGTCCACCCTTTCGTCTAGTTTTTACACCTTCTAGGTACCACCCTTTTCATTTTGCACTCATGGCTTCGATCTGGGCCTCCCCGGCTGTAGTCTAACCACTGTGCTCTGCTGTTTCTGTTTGAATGTATACATTGATCCGTGATGAGCCACGATGGAAAAGTGGGACCTCCACTTCCAAAGGCAGGATGCCTCTGAATTGTTGGAAATGCATGAACATAAGAACATAAGAACATAAGAGATGCCAATGTTGGATCAGGCCAAAGGCCCATCCAGTCCAACACTCTGTATCTCACAGTGGCCGGAAATACCAGTGCCATCAGGAGGTCCACCAGTGGGG
>NW_015172028.1:377209-410398 GCF_001447785.1 Gekko japonicus | reverse complement strand
GGTTTTTAAAAGCAAGGAAATCTCTTCTTTCCAATAGAGCAAGATCCATTGATAGTCTGAGTATTAAACACTTTTGACTATTTTACAACATGAATAACAGCTGGTGGGGAACAAACCACAAGGCGTTGAGGGATGTCAATGACCTCATTAGGGTGTAACTGTTGTTAGGGTTGCACTGCTAGTCTCTTGGGCTATGCAGATTTACTGTGGCTCTTGTACCATATCTGCACTTGCCCATCCCTTCCAGACAAGTAGTTTTTGCCAGCCTGTAAACTTGTACCAGGTTGGCTAGGTTGGAATGAATGGAGGATAAGTCTATTAATAGCTGCTAGCCATGGTGACTGAGGGCAACCTCTGCATTCAGAGACACTAAGCTTCTGAATCCCAGAGCCAGGAGGCAACATCGGGGAAGGCCTCAGCCTCTCTGCCCTGTTGTTGGCCATCTAGAGGAACTGGTTGACCACCGTGTGAGGGAGGATGCTGGACTAGATGGACCACTGGTCTGATCCAGCAGGGTTCTTCTTATGTTCTTAATGGGGTGGATATATTTGGCACAATATATGCAAGGTTCGCTAGCTATTGATAGCTCCAAAAGAACTATTTGCTGTGGTTAGCCTGGCCAGGACTCACATAATAGCAGAAGGATTTTTTTTAAAAAAACAAACCAATGCTTCTATATCACTTGCGGGTGCAACCATAGAATTTCCAGCAATTCCTAGAACTTACCTGTTGTCACTTCTGAGTTGTATCCAGATGGAACATGGCAATGTCAATGTCACGGTTGTCGTGCCCAAATGAGCCGTTCCCAGCCCTCCTGCCTGGCAAACTTAGCTGTGGTGATAATTCAGTTGATTATGTCACATCTTGGTGTTCAGCAGAGATATATTTCTTTTAGTAGTTTGAAAATGAACATAAAGCTGATTTAAGTAGGGGAAAAGAACCTACACCTGTCCATTTTTCAGAGTGGGACTTACTTAAAATGAATTGCTCTTGGTGGGTGGGCAGGCCAAAATCTATCTTTATCGAAAAGAACTGGGATGAATTTGGATGTAGGCATAAATCATCATTTAATTTTGAAATGGTTTCTAGTAATAGAATGTGCCTCAGAGTCAATTGCAAACCAATTAGTATTTGTAGTGTGGTTTCTTTTTTGGGGAGAATTACACTTTAAAGATTTGGCAAGCAAACTGAGCTTTTGGGGGGATATATTGCCCATTTCCAGGCAATCAAAACCTGGTAATTTGGCCCTGAAACTTGTTTAAGAAAAATGTATGCTGCCTCTCCAGGAACCTGCCTGAGGTGGCTTGCAAAATAAAATAATAAAAACAGAACATTAAAAGATACTAACTAAAATGCAGCATTAAAACCCAGCCGGGGACAGAAACATGGACCATAAAAGCAGACTACTGACAGTTTAAAATAACAGTTTCCAGACTATTTGTTTTATTTATTGATTTATGAACAAGGTGGAGTAAAAACAGCGAGTCAGTACAATCCACAAAATGGGACGTTCAGTAAACAATGCAATAGCATCTGGGTTGTAGAGCCAACCAGAAATTTAAAAGACAGAACTGCATCAGTATTAACATGACACACTAAATGATGCAAAAATTCATAAGATTCTAGTTACAGCAAGGTATAGATCAGGGGTGTCAAACGTAAGGCCCAGGGGCCAGAACTGGCCCATCCAGGGCTCTTATCTGGCCTGTGAGCAACGGCTATGAGGGAAGGAAGGCAAGAGGCTGCTCGGGAGGGGGGGCAAGTGGGCACACACAGTGAGGTGTGTTTGGTCTACTCAGTCAAGAAGTAGAAAGGAAATCGCTAGAGGGCAGGACTATGAGGTTTAGGTAAAATAGTGAGGGGGGAGGAGGAACGGCAGTGAAAGCAGAGAAAGAGGAGGCATGGTATTTTTTCCCTCCTGCCTCCTCTGACCACAACTCAGTGAGGACTGACAAAGCCACTACATGGGGGGCAAAGCCGAGCTACTGGTGGTGCCGCCTCCACACCAGAGACCATGAGGGGGGGGTTGGTGAGAGCAGGTACACATAGCAGTGGTTTGCCAATGAAGGGACAGGGCCAGCAGAGGAGAGAGGAGGGCCGGCATGTGGATTGGGAGGCAACTGAGCTATCTTGTGTGTGCCACTCTGAGGAGAAAGATGTCCCAACCTTGGAAGCGAATGGAGGAAAGAAGGGGAAAAGGGGAGATGCTGTTGCTTCTGCTCGTCTGAGTAGCCAGGGAACCGGAAGGCAGAATGAGTGCCAGGGACAGTGGGGGAGACAACCCCCCTTCTCCCCTGTACCTGTTCTCAGTCCATGGAGGAAAAGGGGTCGTGAGGGGACAAAAAGCACCCCCTGGAAGTTTCGGAAACAGCCTCTTCATCAGGTTTTCCCCTCAGCCCTTCCACTTCTGTAAGAAATGCAGGAGGGATGTGAGCTGGCAGTGGGGAGATCTGGGAGAGCCAGGTTTGGACCTCCCCCCCGGAGCCAGGACCCTGTGGTCTGGGTCACCCAGGGCCGGCTGCCCAGCCTGGACCACCTTCACAGGGTTGTTGATGGTGGTGGGGATGTGGCGGTGGAGGGGGAAGTCCGGTGTGCCTCCCCGAGATGCTCAGAGACAGGACAGGGGAAGAGAGGAAACGAAGAGTGAGAGATGGATTGTAGCCGTGCTCGGTTGCTGAGGCTGGGCATATGGTGTGTGTGTGTGTGTGCTGAAAAACTACCTTATTTACTTGCAAAGTAGTTGACTCTTTGAAGGTCAAAGAAGATGGGGACGGCAAAGGATGAGATGGTTAGACAGTGTCATAGATGCAACGAACATGAAATTGAGGAAACTTCAGAGGATGGCGGAAGACAGGAAGGCCTGGCGTGATCTGGTCCATGGGGTCGCAAAGAGTCGGACTCGACTATGCGACTGAACAACAACAACAACAAAGATGACTCATCTCCTAAAAGTGCTTTATACACTTGTAATGTATTCTATGCTGCCTTAGAATGCATTAAGATGGTTGTGAAATCATCTCTTAGGGAAGCAATGTTAAGCTTCGTCTTGAACAGGGATTGAAGTTCAAGACTACTGCGTCCAATCGGATTCAAATGTATATAAGCGGGAAAGACTCTGATTGGTCCTTATTGTCTCAACCTGATAGGTTTTTTATCTTGATAGTAGGAGTAGCTATATTAGCCGGGAATGTTTAAATACTGAACAAGCTGCAATGGAAAGCTATGATGATGATGATGATGATGATGATCAGTACAGATCAGAGTTCGGGCTATCAGAGAAGTTGTACCGTGTCAGAGAAGTTGATCGTCGAGCTGAAATAAACCTGAGTTTTGCTGAATCACTCTCTGGCTATTTTGTTGAGCGCAGACTTAACAACACTAATAAACTAATAAACACATTATAAACTAATGTGTGTGGAAATGTAAGATGCCCCACCCATTTATTGTATCCCTTGGAAAAAAAAACTAGTCTTACATACACTTAGTGGGGCTTTTGTGGATTTCCCGGTAAGTCATTTGCTTTCACTCCTAGGAATCAATTGCTTTTGTTTTTATTTTGAGTAACAAATAATATCATTGATTGGGCTTGCCTGTGTCCTTTATAGAGTTTATATCTCCGGTACCTGGCATTACATTTAATGGCACACTTGTCCCAGCCTGACAAAGTAACATTGATGTCAGTTCTGGCCCTTGTAACAAATGAGTTTGACACCTCCGTGTATATAGACAGTATTGTTACCCAAATGGCCCACATATGCTCTGACATGCGGTGGAGGAGGAGGAGAAGAAGATTGGATTTATACCCCGCCCTTCACTCAGAGCCTCAGAGCAGTTTACAATCTCCTTCCCTTCCTCTCCCCACTACCGACACCCTGTGGCTGCAGTCACACATACTAAATAATCCACTTTCAATCCACTTCCAGTGCACTTTCCAACTGAACTGCAGCCTGTAAGGTAGGTGGGGCTGAGAGAGCTCTGAGAGAACTGGTCTTGAGAGAACAGCTCTGAGAGAACTGTGACTGAACCAAGGTCACCCAGCTAGCCTCATGTGGAGGGGTGGGAAATCAAACCCAGTTTTCCAGATTAGAGTCTGCTGCTCTTAACCAGTAGAGAGCCAGTTTGGTGTGGTGGTTAAGTGCGCGGACTCTAATCTGGGAGAACCGGGTTTTATTCCCCACTCCTCCACTTGCACCTGCTGATGTGGCCTTGGGTCAGTCACAAGCTCTGGCATAGCTGTTCTGGAAAAAGAGCAGTTTCTGTCAGAGCTCTCTCAGCCCCACCTACCTCACAGGGTGTCTGTTGTGGGAAGGGGAAGGGAAAGGAGTTTGTAAGCCCCTCTGAGACTTCCTTGGGTAGTTAAGGGTGGGGTATAAATCCAATCCTTCTTTTTCTTCTTCTACATCAAACTGGCATCCCCCTTTCAAGGGGTCAGAAGACTAAAATAGTGTTAAGAGATCAACCCCTTAATTAAAAACCTGGGTGAGCAGAAACATTTTGGCCTGACACCTGAAAGAGAGCAAGCCTCAATGGGGAAGGCCATCTGCTTGAAATAAGATGGAGCAGTTGGTGCTCAGTTTTTGTCTGAATTGTGCCCCCATGTCAATAGAGGTTGAAACTTTGGTTCAGATTTGCTCAGATGTACTATGAATTGCGAGGAGGAAACAGAAACGTTTTAATTGCATGGGAATAACCAGTCTTTGGATGCTTGGTGGTTGAAGGTGCCATCAAATTGCGGCACCTCCCACCACCCCTAGGATTTTCAAGGCAAGAGATGATCTGAGGTGGTTTGCCATTGCTTCCGTCTACATGGCAACCCTGAAGTTCTTTGGGGGTCTCCTATCCCAAGTATTAATCAGGGCTCACCCTGCTTAGCTTCCAAGCTCCAACAAGATCTGACTAGCTGTGATGGTTCTTTTTGTAGCAGGTACTCATTTGCATATTAGGCGACACACCCCTAATGTAGCCAATCCTCCAAGAGCTTACAGTAGCTCCTGTAAGAAGAGCTCTGTAAGCTCTTGGAGGATTGGCTACATTAGGGGTGTGTGGCCTAATATGCAAAGGAGTTCCTGCTATATCGCCTTCAGAAAGAGATCCTTATCCCCCCCCTTAAATCTTGCCTTTATAAAAAAAACCCAAGTGTTTCACCCCAACCCCCTTCCCCTGAAATTTCTCTTTGTTTTGTTTAGGGATGCACCTCCCAGTTAATTCTGGATCTCCAACTCTGTTTTGGTGGCCCTTCTGAGACACCTTTTTCCACTAGAGGTATACGGAAGATCAGGATTTGAGCCTAGCAGCACCTTAAAGGAGATATCTGGAGGCAAAGGACTTTCTGGCAGGCCCTCCCCCTCCAGTGGGATTATTTCCTCTTCTGGACCCCCCCCCCCACTGCTTTTGGTCTAAAAGGAGATTAGGGGATTGTTCCATTCAGCAAGATTTAACTGCTGCGACCAAATCCAGTGCTGTATCCTGGTGATCTAAGATAAGATTTTAGCACAGCGATGAACAAGGGTCCTTTCCGCATTTGCCTGCCACTCTGGATCTTCTCAGTGTTCGAGTCGAGGCAATTTAAGTCCACGGCAACAGCAGGGTGAAACTGGGCTGACCGCCGAAGGGAGGTCATGTAATGCAGAATGGGGGGAAAAAAACGGAATAAAAAGAAGGTTGAACTTGATTTTAGTGCAGAATGGGGGCGGGGGGGCCTGAGTTAAAAAGAAGGTGGAATTCAATTTTGGTGCAGAATTTCTTGGAGGACACCTCGGTGAACATGGATTAAAAGGAGAGTGCAGAAAGGGCCAGGATCTGACTGAACTGAGTAAAATTCTATCGAGAAATCAGAACTTCCCTGAGTAAGATTGCAACAGATGCCTTCAGCTGTTCTGTGTTTGGAGGTGTAGGGAAATTCCTGGCAATCTGCATGACTGCCTTGGAGGAGAATGGGGCACCTGATGCTTTGGCTCATTATTTATTGAGCTGCTCTACAGCTGAAGTGGCTTGCAGTGGATGTCTCCCTCTTCTTCTTAAAGGTCTTGACCACAGGTCAGATTCACAGGAAACCGGTTATCCATTCCCTAGTAATGGCCTCATCAAAGAAGTTGCAGTGAAGGCAAGAGTTCTTTATAGGACCGCTTTGCCTCAGAATCAGGTGGGAGATGCAAACATATTTTTAAAACCACGCTCCATCTCCTTTTGCTGCATCACGTAGCCCAAAGGAGACTGTGCTGCTCTTTGGGACATGGGGGAGTATTTTTATGCCATATGGAGCTCTAGATGTTGTCAGATAGCTACATTTCCTTGCCGGTGTGGTATTGTTTGAGGAGTCACAACAAACAGCAGGAAGACTTGCCTCCAAATCTCACTATGGCATAGGGTTGCCAGGCTAAGCCTGAGAACTGGTAGTAATATTGGAGTGGGGACGTAGGGGGCACATGACGTCAGCTGTGTTCCTTTATCACTTCCAGGAGAAACGTGCAGGTGACGTAGGGTAGTTCTAGGAACTGCCAGAAAGTCTATGGTGTAGAATCAGGCAAAAAAAGCCCCCACCCTCACTCTGAAATGGACAATCCTCCAGACACGAGTTTACTGCCTCATCTGATATTTATCCAACTTCAAATCTAGTTTCCCCAAAATGTTGCATAGAGTGAAATTCACTGTAGATTTTGTCTCTCCTCCTTGGCTGAGCTATATCGGTCAGATTTCATTTCCAGGAAAACCTAAACAGATTGCATAAGACTAGAGAGTCCCTTGGATAGGTTGCCCTTGAAACCTGTCTTGGGAATTCCCTCAACGACCTATTTTCTGTGGGGATTTGCCTGCACAGAGCACCCATGACTGACATCCTTGGAAGTACCTTAGAAAGATGGAGCAAGCTCTTCATTCTGTGGGATGCTCCTATCTGATCTACCTGCCCACCTGTACTCTGACTGCATTAGTGTGGCATTTGTCTAGCTTACTGTCTAGCCATTAACTTGCACAAATATGTAATTAAGCAATTTGTTTTCCAAGCAACAAACTGCAAAAGGGGCAATTATTATACACTTACCTCTGAAGTGCATTTGTCGTATTGACAGAATTATATAGATGGAGTCACAGGACTGGTATAATGAATGGCAAAAACACACATTACTTAGCAGCAGCAGCAAGTTATTTGTAAAAAAAAAATTATTAGTTGTAGGATGTTTTAGCTGTAAAAATGCAGTGGAATGCTATATTTTTGACTCTTTGCATCTCTCTGGGGAAGGGGTGGGGCAAAGAGGATGCGTGAGAATTTACAACTGGTACCCTGCATATTTGTGAATCCCTGACCCCGGTCACACGGGAGACTTTGGCCCGGGAGAGGGACGGATCGGGGGCGCAGCAAACGGGAGCGATCTCACCGCAACATCTGGGAAGTGGCGCGCACCCGTCCCCGATCCGTCCCTAAACCTGGAAAACCCACTGCAAAAAAGAACCTCCTACAGAGGAGGACTTACCTGAAGCACCGCTGCAAGCGCGGCCGTGGGATCACCGCCACGCCCGTCGTCTGGATCAATCCAGGCTCCCCACCAAACTGCGCATGCGCAAATATGCGTGTGAATTCCATGTCTTAATCACTCTTTGGGTTTTATTGTTGGTCTTTATGTTTTTTGCTATATGCTCTTCATATTCACTTTTTGCCTGCCTGGTCACAGACTTGCATTTTATTTGCCACAGTCTGTGTTCTCTTTTACCAACCTCAATGAGATAAGCTTTCCACCGCTTAAAGGAATCCTTCTTACCTTTTACAGCTTCCATTACTTTGTTTGTTAACCATGCAGGCTTTTTTCTATACCGATTTGTGCCTTTCCTAACCTGCGGTATATATTTGTTCTGAGCTTCTAGGATTAATTGTTTTGATGCTTTTTTTGGGGGGGGGTTTAATGGTTTTAAATGCGATTTTATTTTTATATGTTTTAATTTGCTAGCCACCTGCGTGGCCCTTGTGAGGGCATAAAGGCTAGGTGTAGACTTTGTAAAATAAAGGCATTTAAGTCACGGTAACCAGCCTTTCTCCCCATTGGGGACCCAAGATAGTTTTCGTAATTTCCCCCTTCTGGTCACCGTATCTCCAAAAGGACATTGCAGGGCTGGCAAAAGTACAGAGGAGGGTGACCAAGATGATTAGGGTGTTGGAGCACCTTCCCCACAAGGAGAGGCCGAAGAGTCTGGGACTTTTCAATTCAGAAAAGAGACAACTAAGGGGGGGGGAACATGATAGTAGTTTATAAAATTATGCATGGGGTAGAGAGAGTTGTGCTTTTTCTCCCTCTCCCAAAATACTAGAAACCTTTTTCCCCCACTCAAGGGCATCCAATGAAGCTGATGGGCAGTAGGTTCAGGATGGACAAAAGGAAATACTGCTTTACATGTAGAGTGATTAGAATGTGGAATTTGCTGCCAGAGGATGTAGTGATGGGCACAGGAATCAACCGTTTTAGATTAGACAGATTCATGGAGGATAAGTCTATAAGTGACTGTTAGCCATGGCGACCAAAGGGAACCTCCATATTCAGAGGCAGTGAATTTCTGAATCCCAGTGCCGGGAGGCAACATCAGGGAAGGCCTCTGTGCCCTTTTGTTGTCTCTCCAGAGGAACTGGTTGGCCACAGGGCAAGACAGGATGCTGGACTAGATGGACCATCTGTCTGATCCAGCAGGGCTCTTCTTATGTTCTTATCCTCACAACAACCCTGTGAGGTAGGTTAGGATGAGATAGTTTGACTGGCCCAAGGTCACCGATTGACCTTCCATGGCACAAGTGGGGATTCAAATTGGGGTCATCCAGAGACTGGTCTGTCCCTCTTAACCATTGGTTCCTGCCCCTCCCCCCTTTCCAGCCACTTTTCCAGCACAAGCAGAAATGCCGTACGGAGTTGTTTCTGTTTGCTAGAGGAATTTGGAGGCACCGTTAAGACAACAGATGGAAAGAGAACTATAAAAGGTGCATAACAAATGTATCTGTCAATAAAACCGTCACCATTTCAGTGTACGAATACACGACAAAAGAAATCCATTCCTACCTTAAAATTAGTTTTTACCTTAAGCAGAACTGAGATTGTATAGGGCCGGGTGAGGGGCTGTCCGTGCTGGGTTTTTTCCCAACATACAAAAAGACCCCTGCACAAAAAGAACAAGGTAGGGAAAATGCTAAACTGAACCTCTGTCTCTGAGCATTTTCCTTTTAGAAGAGAGATTTGATCGCTGCCTGTAGCTTGACAGAGGTGCCAAACAGAAAAAGCTTTGCCAACTGATGATGCTGAATGTATAAAGTGAGCCTTACGTTCAAAAAAGGTGCATCCTGTTGATGCATCAGGACTCTGATTTTATTTTTCTGGATCAAATAGTTTTTCTGTTTATCATTTATAATAGGCATGCTGCGGTAACTACTGGATTAGATTTTTGGTCCCTGGTTTTGGTCCCTGGTGTACACAAGCATCCTGGACCTGCCCTTATGAGAGCCAGTTCGGTGTAGTGGTTAGGAGTGCGGACTCTAATCTGGGAGAACTGAGTTTGATTCCTCCCACTCCTCCACATACAGCTGCTGGTGTGACCTTGGGTCAGTCACAAGTTCTCTCAAAGCTGTTCTCTCACGAGCAATTCTCGAAAGAGCTCTCTCAGCCCCACCTACCTCACATGGTGTCTGTTGTGGGGAGGGGGAGGGAAAGGAGATTGTAAGCCGCTCTGAGACGCCGGGTGAAGGGTATAAATCCAATCTCTTCTTTTCTTCCAGTTCTGTTTGATTTTAATTTCTTTGGGGGGGGGATATTGCAAAATTCTAGGCAAGGTGGTCAGGGAAGAAACTAGTTGCCATTGGACACACTCCTTTAATTTGATGGATTGGGTGAAGCTACTGCAAAGAATGCTGGTGAAATTGACAAGCATTTCCCTCTCCCCCCCCCTCTCCAGGGGTTCTGAAGAAGCCACTTCTTTAGAGAAGTGAAATTGACAAGCCGCTGGATAGCCCCTTCTCAGTTTCACTCCTTGCAGTGAAGGGACTTTGGCGGACTTTCTCTGATGTTGCGGGCAACCACTGTCGGTTATACTGCCACAGTTTGCAGCACTGGTGTGGCAGGACTAACAATGATGAATATTTTTGTTATGATTGCACTGATTCATACCTGCCTCTCCTGAGGGCCAATCCACACATTACCTATGCATTCTTGGAGTTCCGTGCTGCCCGAGTGTGCGGGAGCCCATTAAGATCCACTAAGTGTACAGAGTATACGGAGAGATCGGTATTAAGCCTCCTCCCATGCAGTGTTTCCCAAGTGTTTCCCACCCTGAGCTTACAATGTGGGGAAGGCGGGATATAAGTCTAATGAAATAAAAATAATTAAATGTTTCACATATCCCTATTTGCGAGTCACCTGTGTGTCCTGTTTTGGTACCCTCACCTTCTTCTCCACTACAAAGTAGCCCCCTTTGCTATTTACCCTTTACCTAAAAAAGGGGGTGCCCACTGCATCTCTGCGTGATTCATGGTTTGAGCCTTTCCTACTCCCAGCCATCCTGCATGGGGGCAAATGATTCAGCGATGTCCAAGTGCGATCAGACTTTTCAATAATGTAGAGCCATATCAGAGCTGCTTGCTCTTGTAGGAGGCACCCCCGGAAGCATAGGCTCACGCTCAAGCACAACAGGGTACACTCCAATTAGGGCAGCTGTTTTTTACTCACAGTTTGGTGTAGTGGTTAAGTGCGCGGACTCTAATCTGGGAGAACCAGGTTTGATTCCCCATGCCTCCACTTGCAGCTGCTGGATGACCTTGGGCAAGCCATAGTTCTCGAAAGAGCTCTCTCAGCCCCACCTACCTCAAAGGGTGTCTGTTGTGAGAGGGAAAGGGAAAGGAGTTTGTAAGGCGCTCTGAGACTCCTTTGGGTAGTGAAGGGTGGGGTATAAATCCAATCTCTTCTTCTCTTCTTCATCTTTTTCGGGTGTAACAGTGAGACGTGCCTTTAATTTTGTTTCACATTGCTATGTCTGCCAGAAGTTTAGGAAATGCTGCTCTAGCTGTGCTCTTTACCCTCTTGCCTTGAACGGTGCCACCCAAGGGCATGTGATATTGTCAAATCCCGCTTTTATCAAAGATGCCTAGCAAACATCCTTGGCACACTGTAACGTGCAAGACTTGGTGCCTGCGAGATCGTATTTCCTGCATTGTGCTTTCTTTCCCCATGCTTGGCATGAGAACCTTAAGTCTAATTTCTTTTTAATTTAAATGTTAATGATACCCCATTTTAGATGAAAGGGGGATATTTCTATTTGTTTAACATCCAATTGCTTGGAGAAAATGAAGATTTATTTTATTCCCCTGGAAAAAAAAATGATAGCGGTAACTATTATGTCTCAGGGATTCACATTGAATAATTTATTCCTCCCTGCTGGAAGAACTGTTTGCTTAGAACAGTATTTATGGCAGGCAATTTTGAAAGTGTGCTGGGCACATTTGGGGAGGAACGTTCACCTTGCCCCTTGCAAGCGGTATCTTTGTGGAACTTCTGAGATGGTTTTGAAATGTTTGGCATCGAATCACAGAATCACAAAGTTGGACAGTATCTCCAGAGTCATCTAGTCCAACCCCCTGTGCAATGCAGGAAATTCACAAATACACACACACACCCAGACACCCAGTGACCGCTGTTCCACACCCAGAAGATGATGTTTTGGCATGATGCTTTTCCTTTTTGTTGCTTCCCCCCCCCATGAGAAAAATCTAAATGCTTTTTTAAATTTAATTTAATTTTTGGAGGGGTGGAGGCAATTCAGATTGCAAATTTATAACTGGGGAAATGTGAACCATTATGACATGTTTAGGGACAAACAGAGATCCTAGTTCAGTAGTAACCAAGAATGCTTTGCAAGCTGCAATGCTGAGAAGTCCATGGTGAATATGGTCCCTGCCACACGGCAGAAAAAAACACGGGCAAAGTGCGGCTAATCAGAGCCGCACCAAAAGAAACACGCGGCGGCGGGATCACACAGATCCCCTGAGCCACTGCGCCGTTGCTCCCCAGCTGCCAGGGAGGAAGCCACCGACCGGAGACCAAGGCAGCCGGCTGCGCATACATGCGCAGTTTGGCCAGGAGCCTTGCGGCGATCCCATGGCCGCGCTTGCCGCGGCCTTTCTGGTAAGCCCAACTCTAGGGGTGGTTCTTTTTTGCGGTGGGTTTTTGGCCTGAAGGGCCGGATCGGGGACGGGTGCGCGCCGCTTCCCAGATGTTGCAGTGAGATTGCGCCCGTTTGCTGCGCCCCCGATCCGTCCCTCTCCGGGCCCAAAACCTTCCGTGTGACCGGGGCCTATGATGACCAGTTTGGCATAGTGGTTAAGTGCTCAGACTCTAATCTGAGAGAACTCCTCCACTTGCAGCTGCTGGATGGCCTTGGGCAAGCCATAGTTCTGTCAGAGCTGTTCTTGAAAGAGCAGTTTCTGTCAGAGCTCTCTCAGCCCCACCCACCTCACAGGGTGTCTGTTGTGGGGAGGGGGAGGGAAAGGAGTTTGTAAGCCGCTCTAAGACTCATAGTGAATGGCAGGGTATAAATCCAATCTCCTCCTCCTCCTTCTCCTTCTTCCAGACTTATGTGACCACACTGCACTTTTACTCCTGGGCACAGAGCATGACTTACTGGGGGGAGTGGGGGAGGAGGTGGCTGTCAATTTCCTGCATTGTGCAAGGGGTTAGACTAGATGATCCTTGGGATCCCTTCCAGCTCTGTGTTTCTATGAGTTGAGCCCTTCCTGCAGTGTAGCTGCTGTTGTCTGGAGTTCAAGCCAAATGCTGTTTCCTACACTGCACCATCACAAGATGTTATTATAGATAGAATTAGTAGGCCCATTGCTGAACAAAAGCTATTGAGGAAGAATCAGTATGGATCCTGTAAAGGAAGATCTTGTCTCACTAACCGGTTAGAGTTCTTTGAGGGGGTAAACAAACATGTGGACAAGGGTGACCCAATAGACGTTGTTTACCTTGACTTCCAAAAAGCTTTTGACACAGTTCCTCATCAAGGGCTCCTAAGTAAACTCAGTAGTCATGAGATGAGGGGACACGTCCTCTTGTGGATTAAAAACTGAGAGCCAGTTTGGTGTAGTGGTTAAGTGTGCGGACTCTAATCTGGGAGAACCGGGTTTGATTCCCCACTCCTCCACTTGCACCTGCTGATGTGACCTTGGGTCAGTCACAAGCTCTGGCACAGCTGTCCTTGAAAAAGAGCAGTTTGTGTCAGAGTTCTCTCAGCCCCACCCACCTCACAGGGTGTCTGTTGTGGGGAGGGGATGGGAAAGGAGTTTGTAAGCCGCTCTGAGACTCCAAGTGAAGGGCGGGGTATAAATCCAATCTCTTCTTCTTCTTCTTCTAATTAGCAGGAAACAGAGAGTGAGTATAAATGGACAGTTTTCACAGTGGAGGGTAGTAAGCAGTGGGGTACCACAGGGATCAGTACTGGTCTGGTGATTTTTAACTTATTCATTAATGATTTGGAGTGAGAGTAAGTAGTGAAGTGGCTAAGTTTGCAGATGACCATAAGTTGTTCAGGGCAGTGAGAACCGGAGAGGACTGTGAGGCACTCCAGAGGGATCTGTCGAGGCTGGGCGAGTGGACATCAACATGGCAAATGAGGTTCAATGTGGCCACATGCAAAGTAATTAAAAAGTAATGCACATTGGAGCCAAAAATCCTAACTATAAATACACATTGATGGGGTCCGAACTGGTGGAGACTGACCAGGAGAGAGATCTTGGAGTCGTGGTAGATAACACACTGAAAATGTCGGACCAATGTGTGACAACAATAAAAAAGGCAAATGCTGTGTTGGGGATTATTAGGAAGGGAATTGAAAACAAATCAGGCAGTAGCATAATGCCCCTGCATGAATTGATGGTGTGGCTTCATTTGGAATACTGTGTACAGTTCTGGTCACTGCACCTCAAAAAAGATATTATATTAAGAGATATAATATTGGCATGATTACTCTCATGTATGTTTGTTTGTTTTGTTTAAAATACTAAAAATTATTATAAGAGTAAAAAAAAGATATTCTATCATTGGAAAAGGTGCAGAAAAAGGCAACTAAAATGCTTAAGGGGATGGAGCACCTTTCCTATGAAGAAAAGTTAAAGAAGTTAGGTCTCTTTAGCTTGGAGAAATGATGATTTGAGGGGTGACATGATAGAGGTTTACAAAATTATGCATGGGATAGAGAAGGTAGAGAGAGAAGTACCTTTTCTCCCTTTCTCACAATACAAGAACTTGGGGGCACTCCATGACATTAACGAGCAGTAGGTTTAAAACAGATAAAAGGAAGTACTTCTTCACCCAAGGAGTGATTAACACATTGAATTTACTGTCACAGGAAGTGGTGGTGGCTACAAGCATAGACAACTTCAAGCGGGGATTAGATAAACATATGGAACAGAGGTCTATCAGTGGCTATTAACCAAAAGGTATAGATGGAATACTCTGTCTGGGGCATTGATGCTCTGTATTCTTGGTGCTGGGGGGGGGCAACAGTGGGAGGGCTTCTGGAGTCTGGCTCCACTGATGGACCTCCTGATGGCACCTGGTATTTTTGGTTATTGTGTGACACAGAATGTTGGACTGGATAGGCCATTGGCCCATTCCAACATGGCGTCTCTTATGTTCTTATGTGAAGAGCAGCTTTGTCACAAACAGGATACGAGTCATGTTGTTACCTAGCGGGTGATAGGGCGCCCTCAGGCAAACTACAACTCCTTTGCGGTGACTGAGAATGTGCATGTACAAACTGATCAAGATAGCTGGTTTGGAATTCGAGGATGTTCCGGTACGGCGCGTTAGCGAGCGGGTGGGAGCGCGAAGAGCTCCGTCCCCGCTCGAGCCAATTTGCCTTGTTTTGACTCCCCCCCTGCTTGTCAGGGGGGCGAGACCAGCTCCCGGGTGTGGGGAGCTGGTGCAGGGGGCGCTTTTTTCTGGGCCCCCCGCTCTCGGCAAGGCGGGGGGTGTCCAGTTACAGCTCCGACGCCGAGGCAAATATACGGAGAACATGGCCGCCAGCCATGTTTCAAACACGACCATCCGCTTTTGTTTTTAATGACTTGAACATTTGTTATCATGAAACACAAAGGCAGCAAGTACGGATATAAAAGAGTTGTTGGCTGAACTGGAAAATGGATTTAATGGAAGAAATATTGACAGTAAAAAAAGCGGTAGTAGACCTCCAAGCGGCGGCGTCCAAAACAGGAAAGTAAAGGGGCTGGGTGAAGGAAAGGACTGATTTATAAACAATGATTCGAAGAGGGAAGACGAGCAGAGTAGAACTCGACACAGTATTGGCTTGTTTGTGTGCTGAAAGACTTGTGGAAAAAGGTACTTCTGTGATATATGGAGTTTAAAGGAGATGGGGATGGAGATGGGGCAGTTTGAAAGAAATGGGGAGGAATGGAAGGAAGAACTGGAGAGTGGTGAGACTGAAATGGAGAAATTTCTTAGAGAAATAAGAGAAGCGGTGTGGAGGGGCTGCCAGGAAGCATGCATGAAAATAAGAACGGATATAAGAAAGCAGTATGGCTTGCAGGCAGAGAAAGTGAGAGGGGAAAAGCAGGAATTAATAAAAATGAAAGAGAGTTATGAGGAGGAGAAATTGATAGAGAATCTGTTCAATGGTCATGAAGGTAAATTGGAGGAAGAGGTGGAACCGATAAAAGTTGAAACTGAATGTAAAGAGAAACAACTAGAACTTAAAACGGTTCCCCTAAAAGAAAGTAACCATCATTTAAAGACTGAGCGTGGGAATAATAAAAAGACTAGAAGGAATAAACAACGGCTGAGGAAATTTAAAAGGATTAAAGGATTCAGGATCACAGAAGTGGTGAAAGGCAAAAGAGAGAGACCAGGAAGACAAAGAGCGTTAAAGGAAAGAAGGCATGGGGATATGCTGAGGAGGAAAGGTAAACTGCAAATGCTCAGAAGAAAAAGAAAACGATTTGGAAAAACTTTGTGGCCTCCCCTCCACCTCTATGGATAGACTTGGAAGCTTGACAAATTATCTATTGAAGTATGAGTAGAAGATTGGATGAAGACACCTAAAACTGTGTATTTTGATGGCTGACTTGAAATGTGATGGTTTTGTTTTTTTGTGCTTGTACCTAAAATTATATACCTATTGAGAGGAAAGATTTTAAGTGGGATTTAAGACAAGGGGTAAAAATGTAATAGGATGGCAAAGTGGAATAATTTGAATATGAATGGGATTTGAGATTTGGTACGTTGGGATGGGAAAATATCAATTAATTTGGAGGGTTTAAAGATTTGTAGCTCTAGGTTTATGAAATAATATATGGATTTCTAGTAAGATAATATTAAAATATTTATGAATTTGATTAGGGGGTTAATGTTTGATTTAAAGACTTGGAGGTTTGTAATTGATGAGAAGTTTGATTATGTAGTGGGAGTATATGTTGAATCATGAAATTAGAAAAAGAATAGAGCTAATTGGATTAATGGATAACTGAAATGTTGGATGTATATTAATGATAGTATTTATAGTAAATTATTTATGAATTTGACCAAAAAAGTTTTAGGAGAATTTGATCTGAAAAATTTAGGGGAGAATGTTAATGGAAAATGGGTGAATGAATGAATGAATAGAATGGGTTTAAAATTAACAAAAAGGAAATATGGATGGGGTAGTTGATTTTAATTGTAAAAGTTTGAAATAATTAGAAGAAATTGCAATAATGGAAAGCTGAAACGATTGTTTGGTATAAATTTTGGTGTACATATTTATTTATTAATTGGATCTGGAAGTAGTTGGTAATATATAAATTAGGAATTAGAAGTAAATGTATGGGTCTCAAGAAAATTAGAGGTAAATGGGTTATTTGTTAAAGGTAAGGTACCTGGAAGATCAGCCATAGGGAGATGTTATTGAGGTGTCGATGAGAAGTTCAAGGGAAAGAAATATTTAGAAAGAATGAATCATGATAAAAAAAGTGTTAAACAAAATATCAAGAAAATATAATTTAAATTGGTAAATATGCAAGTATAATATATTAAAGTACTAATTATGAATTTAAACCCCTATATTGAACACATAGAGCTATAAGATACAGGGCTAGGAGAGAGACTAGAGCTTGAAAGAGTCTAGGATAGACACTGTAAGTTTGTTTGGATATGTCAGCACAGATTAGTAATGTTTGGTCATACATGGAATTAAGGAAAATCAAATATTAAAGGAATAATGGTAATATTATTCAGTGATGTATACCAGGAACATAATGTATGGAAAGTTATGGAATGAAAAGATATGTAACTTGCTGCTGATGGGATTAGTGTGTTCAACATAAGCTTATAAAACTCAATAAAATTTATATATTTTTTTTTAAAAAAAGATAGCTGGTTTGCTTCTACTAGTATAGTAACAAACACCAGCACATGAGGACATGAGACACCAGGTGTATGAAAATTAAGCCCCAAGGTACAACTTGCATTAATCAAGCATGTTTTAGTTTAAAACAAAAGGAAACTGGATTCATGGATGATAAATCCATCAATGGCTTCTGGTAGGGATGCCAGCCTCCAGGTGGGACCTGGAGATCCCCTGGAATTACAGCTGATCCCCAGTCTACAGTGTTCAGTTCCCCTGGAGAAAATGGATGCTTTGGAGGGTGGTCTCTAGGGCATTCTACCCCAGTGTGGTCTCTGTCCTCCTCAGGCTCCATCCCCAAATTCCCAGGAGTTTCACAACCTGGAACACTGCCCCCAACCGTCCGGTGGCCAGGAGGGACCTGGCAACTCTACCTACTAGCCTTGAGGATTAAAGGGAACCTTCACATCCAGAGGCTGTGATCCTCTGAATGCTAGGGGGCAAATGCAGGGCCTCTGTGCATTATTGTTGAATTTCCTTGGCAACACAATCCACATGAGACAAAGAGAAAACACATATGTATAGATGTGTCCATTAATGAATGCTGAATGATGGCACCATAAAGGACATAGGGAGGCACATCATTTGTAAATCACAATATGTGGGGCATTAACTTTTTTTGGGGGGGGTTCATGGTGATGTGAAGAGTATTCAGGGAGGCTGCGGTGGATGAGGAAGGACCGCTGTGGGAAAGGAGTACATGACCTCACACACACACTCTTCTCCACAATCTAACATGTTCAGAGTCCGTAGCTCATGCGGGGCCAACGGGGCCTGGCCCCCTACCATTTCTTCCGGGCCCCCTCCCTCCTGGGCTGCTCCCAAATTAAATTAATGTAATGGGCTTTTATTTAATTAACTGTGCCCACCCAAGGCCCCCTCCCCAAAATTCTCCAGCTATGGGGCTGATTCAGACTATTCAGATGTGGCCAAATCGTGCATCAGTCCTATCGCAGCCTGCAGACAGATCATGAGCTGAGCCAGTGGGCGATCAAGCTTTCCCTTTTTAACAATAAGCCATTGAAGGATTATGACTATGGGAGGGAGGGAAGTGAACGATGCGCCCAAAACAAACAAACACAAACTGCCATGTTGCAATGAAATAAAAAAGGACAGGAATGACAGCAAATGACTTCCGTTGCCCTTGCTTCCCTTTAATTATTCTAACGTGGGGCCTTTCCTCTCATCTGTCTGAAATGTGCCAGAGAGGAGGCCTTGGATGAGAAGCGCAGTCCCCTTAACGTTTTAGCCAAACTGGCTGGGAAATAAGAGAGTTACAACCTGAAATGGCTCCCCATGAAACCAATGGAAATTTAAAAAAAAGAAATGCAATCACAAGAAAAAATAAATGGGAACAACAGAGGATTCCATAAAAACAAATTACGTTTTTGAAATTTGAAAAGCCCAATTTGCTTGTTCCTGCCATGCAACAGGCTTTGGGGGAAATGAATCATGGGGCCGTTACAAGGGAGTCCAAGGAATGAGTGGTACTCTATAGCTGTTCCTGGAATCCTTCAGCAGTCTGTAGGGCAAAAACGTTATCGATAAATGGCCAGGACTTTGGGAAACGATGGATCTTCACATTGATATTTCACAGCCCTATGGCTAAGGGAAATACATGGTTAACAATGTTCCCGCTAAGCTGCGGAGTCATGTGAGCAGAAATTCTACTTTGTGAGCCAGAGACTAAAAAACTGTGAGCTAGCTCACACTAACTCAGCTTAGAGGGAACACTGATGGTTAAATGATCATTTTAAAAAGACCACTTTAACAATGCAGACTCTGACTTCCAGTCTTCCAGGGTAGGTGGTTCCAAAGTCCACAGGGACAAAGGTCGTGGTCACACGGTCATTTTGATCAGGTTTCACAACTGTTCCCTATCACATTTAAAAGGGCTGATCAGACGGCCAATTCTGTCTCTCATATCGAAGCGGACTCACCCTCGCAATCCTCCCGGTTTTCTAGTGGGTTTTCCGACACTGGGAAAATCAAGTACTTTCCTACTACTTGTGCTGTGAATCCGCAATTTCTCCTATCTGGACAGCCATCTCTCACTATGAATGTGATTAGGTCATCTGTACGTCCTTCTTGCAGTAGTTCCCCCTCCCCCCTGGCTTTCACCATTGTGCACATGACCAATCCTGCGCTGAATATATTAAATGCATGAACACTCAAGCGCACATAAAACAGCGCTCAGTTACACATCAGTCGTTCATTTTGTTCAGCGCAGAACAATTGGATGGCTTGGACGGCTTGGATGGCTTGGACAGTGCCTGGAGCCTCGTTGCACAATGCAAGCAGTTGGGCAAGGGATGTGTGATCATCTGAACACGCTAAAAATATCCCCGATCAAATCTACACTGGGAACAAATTGCGGTAAGCTTGCCGTGTGACCGCACCCAAAGACAAAATTATAACCTTTGCCCCAAAGCAGAGCAGAGGTCCATCAGTGGCTATTAGCCACAAGGTATAGATAGGGGCTCTGGGGCGAGTGATGCTCTGTCTTCTTGGTGCTTGGGGGGGTCAACAGTGGGAGGGTTTCTAATGTCCTGGCCCCACTGGTGGACCTCCTGATGGCACTGGTATTTCTGGCCACTGTATGACACAGAGTGTTGGACGGGATGGGCCTTTGGCCTGATCCAACATTGGCGTCTCTTATGTTCTTATGTTCTTATGTAAATCCTGCATTCCTTTGCTCATTGCGTGTTGCCTTGTAACCACCTCCATCTTCTCTGTATACCTTTTTCCGAATGGCATAACTGTGGTCTGCAACGGTTGGACACGATCCAGCCTAAGACCAGCGCTACAAGTTCGGCTGATTTCAGAGGCAGAGAATTAAGCACATGCTTGTGTTACCTCCTGGAAAACATTGTGTTTAACAATGGCGGATCTGTATCCGTAATTGCAGCGCACAGCAGTTTCTTTGAGGGGGTGGGGGCGGGAGAGCTCCCAATCCTGCATTATATAACGACAGACTAATAATCTAATATACAGTGCCAATAAAATTGCATCCCATAAACTGTTATAATGGCTTTTATTCCAGAAATGCTCCCAGCATCCCGAGTTGAGAAGCGTAAATGGGACTTCATTTTCAAACAGAAGAGCCAGCTTTCTGTTTATGGGAACAGCTGGAGCGGCCGTTATATTTTATTTTGTCATTCCCACCCTCTTTATGGCCCCAGGTAATGAGGCACTCCATTTATCTGGAAGAGTTGCATCACTAATTTTGCCGTCTTTATCATTTTACTCGGTTTTGTTTTAATTATTCTTCATTGAGGATGCGCTCGGCGCAGCGCTGCTTTCCTGTAAGTTCTGCCAGTCTCTTGGTGCGAGAACGTTCCATTGCATTACAGCTGACTTACAGCAACTCTTTAGTATTCCCAAGGCAAGAGACGGACAGAGGGGGGTTTGCCCTTGCCTGCCTCTGCGTAGCAACCCTGGACTTCCACGGTGGTCTTCCCATCCAAGTAGTAACCAGGGCTCACCCTGCTTCGCTTCTGAGATCTGATGAGATTGGGATAGTCTGGGGAGGGCTGCCAACGGGTTCCGAAATACCTGGAGATCCAAGGGTGGAGCCTGGGAGGATGGGGTTAGGAAGGGGAAGGACCACAGGAGCATATCATGCCCTAAAGTGCACCTTCCAAAGCAGTCATTTTCTCCAGGAGAAGTGGAATAAATGTTTTAGATAAATAATAACAATAATAATTTGAAAAAATGAGCAACATAGTCTGGAGAGTAGTTGTAATTCTGGGAGAGCTCAAGGCCGTACCTGGAGGTTGGCAACCCTAAGACATCAGTTAGTGTTCAGTGTGTTGGACACACACAAAACATCAGCAAAATCAACATTTGCGCTTGGAAGCACTCGTGTTCCCTCAGATATTCAAGATGGGCTTCTTGCCGAAGAAAAACAGGCAAAAGGATTTCTTTTGCCTTAAGGTGACGAGAGTTGCTTTAGAAAAGAAAAGAAAAGAAAAGAAAAGGCAGTTGAGCCATCAGTCAAGAAGACGAGACTTGCCAGACGGTGGACACCTTTCCCCTCTCCTTCTCTGTTCCCAGGCAGGCAGCTGGTTTTTATCGCATCCCTGGTGAGCCTCCGTTCACGCCTGGTAACCTGTATTTAGTTTGGCACATCATAAGTCACAGAGATCCTAATTACATGACAAAGGAACTGGCAGCGATTCTCATCATTTCAGCCCTCTCTCTCGGTTCTTCTCTTTGGTAGCCCTTTGGAAATCTTCCGTGCCCATCAGACTTTTCTCATTATTAGCACACGTCAGAGAGCAAGAGATCTTCTCGACATTGTATTCTCAGGATAACCATTTTGTACCAGAGCATCTCCTGCCATCTCACTGAGAGAGAAAGAGAGAGACAGGAGCTGGTTGTGAGGCATGCAGGGAAATAAGCTCTGATCGGGAAGGTGCCTTGTCCAAATCTTGTTCTGTCATAAACTTCCTGGGTGACTTTCAGAAAGTAATTCTCCCTTTCCTTTCCTTTAACAGTCATCTCATTTGACCCAAGGTCTCAAGTCAGGCCACACTGAATTATCCTTATTTTGATGATTTGTTGTTGTTGTTTTTGTTAATATTAGTAGTAGTAGTAGTATATATTTCAATATATATTGAATTCTATTTTATTTCTAAATTAAAGATTAATCCTATACATTTTTTTAACCCCATCATTAAAAAAAATTCTTTTCCTTCTGCATAATCACCACCGAGAAGAATTTTGCCGTGGCTAAAGTAAGATCACGTGACCTAGTGTTTCAAGATCTCTCCATCCACTTCCACAATATTTGTTCTGGAATACAATCTTCATACAGTAGCCCCTCAGAATGGCTGATGGGAGCGCATTCAACCTGGCTGGAAAAAAAGGCTAGACTATAGTTGGAATTGCTAGACTTTTTTGCTAGACTTTTTTCAAATAGGCTGAAGTCCTTCTCCCGAAGACTCAGCCCTTCTTTCCAATGAAATGTGGGGACAACAGTGTGTGTGAAGTGCAGCACAGTACAAAATACCAATAGTCTGTCCACACTGGATCCAATTAAAAATGCCTAGGAGTCAAGCAGGGAGTGTATGGCTTACCTTGCAACCATGGGTTTCCCGCTTCAAGAGTCTCCTTTTTTTTACTAATCGAATGCATTCATTTGACATCTTGTAGGGAATCACTTTCTCCAGAGATTTCCATGTCTCCTAACAGTTTCAGGCTCTCTGCCCCAGGGGGATAGCAGCGATTGTGCACCATCTGGCTCTCATCAGAGGCATTCAGGTTAGCAAAGATAACGGGCACCGGTCACAACTTTGCAATGCTCCCTCTAAGCTGTGGAGTCCTGAGAGCAAAAATTCTACTTTGTGAGCTACCGGCATTAAAGTTGTGAGCGAGCAATTTGGCTACTGCATAAATGACTTTGCTCTGGAGCCCTCCTTCCTGAGCTAAGACAAAAATGTGTGAGCTGGAGGCTAAAAAACTGTGAGCTAGCTCACACTAACTCAGCTTAGAGGGAACACTGGTCACAAGTGTCAGGGAATAGCTGATCTAGGGTGTGTCTCCACTAGAGCTTTTTCTGCTGCAGTTCCTAACACACTGCTTCTGTGCCCTGTTATTTGCCACTGTACCTACTGTGCGCCAGCACTTTTAAAAATGTGCCAGCAGACTCCAAATGTGCTGCTCCAGTAATATAAAAGGAGTTCCAAAAGAGCATTTCTGCCATTCGAATACTGAAGTCATGCAAAAGTTGCATTATGTGGAGCGGGTGCAGAGGAGAGTGATGAGGATGATCGGAGGCCTGGAGGCCAAGCCCTGTGAGGAAAGGCTGAGGGACCTGGGAATGTTCAGTCTGGAGAAGAGGAGGCTGAGAGGGGACATGATGGCTCCCTTGAAGTCTTTGAAGGGCTGTCACTCAGAGGAGGGCAGGGAGCTGTTCTTGTTGGCAGCACAGGAAAGGACTCGCCATAATGGGTTTCAGTTAAGGACAGGAAGGTACCAGCTGGGTATTAGGAAAAACTTTTTTACAGTAAGAGTAATTCAGCAGTGGAATCAGCTGCCTATGGTGGTGGTGGGCTCACCCTCCCTGGCTGTCTTGAAGCAGCGGCTGGACAAACACTTGTCAGGGATGCTCTAGGCTGATCCTGCACGGAGCAGGGGGTTGGACTAGATGGCCAGTATGGCCCCTTCCGACGCTGTGATTCTATGATATTCCCCAGAGAGCCCGTGAAAACTAAAGTGAAAAATCCAGTTTCCTCCCGAACCCCAAGCGTTACCTATTTCTTCTCCCCCTGCCAGAGATACAGGTGTGCCGTAACAGTGCATGCTGTGCGTGCGAATTACAATCACATACCATTTCCTTAGTCATTTATTTAGGTATTTCTATCCTGCTGTTTATCCCACTGGGAACTCAAAGTGGCTTACAAAGGAGGGGGGGGGAATGTAATTTAGACAAAGGAGAGGAGGGGAAAATACAGCACTGCGAAGCTCCTCCTAGCTAGCTCACTGAGGGTCAAACTCTGTGAGCCTTCAGCTCAGTGCCTCAGGTCAAGAGCTCTTCAGCTCACACCAAAAGGCTCCCACCTCTGGCCCGGCAACACAGGAAAAACAGATCTCATCCAGTTTGCAAAGGTGTTCCCAGCCTCCCTCCCTTGCTCCAAGGGCCTCTGGCCCTGCCCAGGCTTATAAACCTGCAATGGAGGAAGAACAGAAGCTCAGGCCAGATCTCATCCAATTTGCAAAGATGTTCCCAGCCTCTCTCCCTGCTAGAACAGCCCTCTGGCCATGCCCAGGCTAACATACCTGCAACAGAGGAGGAGGAGGAGGAGGAGGAGGGGGGGGGATTGGATTCATACCCCGCCCTTCACTCAGAGTCTCAGATCAGTTTACAATCTCTTTTCCCTTCCCCTCCCCACAACAGACGCCCTGTGAGCAATGCTCCCTCTGAGCAGTGGAGTCTTGTGAGCAAAAATTCTACTTTTGTGAGCTACTGGCATTAAAGTGTTGAGCGAGTCATTTGGCTCCTGCAGAAATTAGTCCGCTCTGGGGCCATCCTTCCTGAGCTTAGACAAAGATATGTGAGCTGGAGGCTAAAGAACTGTGAGCCAGCTCACACTAACTCAGCTTAGAGGGAACACTGCCTGTGAGGGGCTGAGAGAGCTCTTTCGAGAACTGCCCTTGAGAAAACAGCTCTGAAAGAACTTGTGACTGACCCAAGGTCACACCAGCAGCTGCATGTGGAGGAGTGGGGGATCAAACCCGGCTCTCCCAGATTAGAGTTCACGCTCTTAACCACTACACCAAACAGAAGCTCAGCCCATGCTCTCTTCTTTACAAAATTGAGACACATACAGGGAGAGATCAGGGAAGTGGCGATAAAAGAGGCTGTGGGCCGAATGGAACCAGTTGGGTCTTTTCCAGGGGCAAGGCGTTTCACTGACATATTGCTTCCCTGCAAGTTGGGATCAGAACTTAATCATTCGTAACAAGGTAGTTTCTTCTGGAGTCCATGAGAGCAGACCTTTTTTCCATTAAACCACCACTCCCTTGATGAAGAACTTCTTCAGCTTGCAATACAGCCAGGTTTGCGACATGCTCTGCCTAGGAATGAGGAAATATTCTCTGTTTTTGTTTCTTTTCAAAAAAAAAAAGTTATTTGCTGTCAAGTTGCAGCTGACATGACTTATTTGCTGTCCAGTTGCCGTTTTCAGGGTAAGAGATATACAGAGAGGTGGTTTGCCACTGTCTGCTTCTGCATACCAACCCTGGACTTTATTGTTGGTCTCCGATCCAAATACTAACTGTCGCCAAACCCGTTTAGCTTCTGAGATCTGCTGGCTTATCCAGGTCAGGTTCTTTTTATAGTGCTTTATATGTCTGTCAGGAGCTGCGGTGGCTCAAGTGGTTAAGATGCTGAACTGCAGGCTGTGGAAGGTCAGTAGTTCAGCAGTTTGAGACCCGGGTGCCGCATGACGGAGTGAGCTCCCGTCTCTAGTTCCAGCTCCTGCCGACCTAGCAGTTCGAAAGCAAGAAATTGCAAGTAGATAAATAGGTACCATTTCAGTGGGAAGGTAACAGCGTTCCGTGCGCCTTGGTGTTTAGTCATGCCGGCCACATGACCACGGAAACGTCTTCGGACAGCGCTGGCTCTTCGGCTTTGAAACAGAGATGAGCACCGCAACCCTAGAGTCAGACTCGACTGGCTTTCGAGCAAGGGAACCTTTACCTTTACCTATATGTCTGTCAACGGACTTGCTCCCCACTTTTTGCTGTTGGCTTTCCAGACTTGTTTGTGTTGTGTACACACACGCTATACAAATTTTGCTATTTAAATATTGAAATGATGTATATGCTATTTAAATATACATCATTTATAAGCATAATATACATAGGCTGTATAATGTGGATGCATTAATGCTCAAACCATGCTGAAAAATGCATCCATTTCTCCATGAAAACATTGTGGTGCAAGGAAACAGAAAATGGCGTGGGCAGAGAGAACCATCGCTTTGGTTCGCCCAAGAGAAAAATCAAAATTGAAATGAAAAATTATTTTAATTGGTTTTATTTTGCATCAAAACAGCATGGATAAGAACTGAAACCATCCCTGGTTAACACAATGGGGAGTCATGTCCCACACTCAGTCAAATGATGTTTTGTGCTACTTACAGCCAGTTTGTTGTAGTGGTTAGGAGTGTGAACTTTAATCTGGGAGAACTGGTTTGATTCTCCACTCCTCCACATGCAGCTGCTGGTTGACCTTGGGTCAGTCACAAGTTCTGTCAGAGCTGTTCTCTCACAAGCAGTTCTCGAGAGAGCTCTCTCAGCCCCACCTACCTCACAGGATGTTGTGGGGAGGGAAAGTGATTGTAAACCGTTCTGAGACTCCTTTGGGTAGTGAAGGGCAAGGTATAAATCCAATCTCCTCCTCCTCCTACAATCTCTGAATTCCAAGGTTTCATTTAAAAATTGTAATCCTTTTTGTTCTGGAGTTATAAGGGGAAAGGTTTCAGGCTGTCAGGAAAAAAGGATGATCTACTGTTAAACCACAACCCCTCCCCGTATGAATGTGCATGCAGATGTAGAGAGAGAAAGCCAGGCAGATAATTTACATATAATCAATCAAATCACCTTAGAGTCTTGTATGTACAGAGTGAAATGATTTGTACAGTTTTAGGTAAAATGTCATTGTTTCACGAGCAGCATCTTTTTTTTAAAAAAATGTAGACTTCCTTTGGCGCATGCTCTCTCTCAAATGGCTTGGAAATAATACCTGCAACAAAATCACATGTAATATCACTACATACATGAGGACGATTTTTTTTCTTGAAAAGAGAAGGCTCTGCAGCTTAGAGATAAAATGCAATATGGTTGTTGCTAAGGGAGCTACATTTTTTTTGAATAGCGGAACAAATTAGGTGCGTGAAACATCTGTATATTGTCAGTACATAAGCTGATGTTACCTTCTGGCTGAAGAAGTTAACTCATTGTTCCCACTTCCAATAGCTGAACCAGCCCCCCCTTTAATTAAAATCAGAAGCAATTTTCAACTGAAAAGGTGTGTTTTTATAGGAGATGGGGCGGGGGGGGGAGGTTGGAGCTACTTTGCCCTCAGAACCAGGGGTCATTTGGGGCTGGAATGCACCAGAGCACTGCTCTGGCAGCTCGACCTGGCAGCCCTGCCCCCATTCTCCTTTGTTCTAGAGTCCATTATTTCTAGAGTCCATTATATTTCTAGAATCCATTATATATGTTTCCATTCTATTCTATGGGACCATAGAATATAATGGAAAGATTGTTCAGCCACTGCGGCGTGACTCCACAGAGAGTTTAAACCCCTTCTCTATGGAGTCGCACCGCAGTGGCGGCACAATCTTTTCATTATATTCTATGGCCCCATAGAATAGAATGGAAACATCATGGTGCCCCTGCGGCGCGACTCCAGGTCTGTGGAGAGGGCAGGGGGGAGGAGAGAAACTCTAGAGAGAAGGGGTTAAAACTTTAAACCCCTTCACTCCGCTTCCCCAAGCCCACCTTGGCAGGCCAACTGGGAAAGGGAAGGGGAAGCTTTTAAAGATTCCTCCCCCCCCTTTTTTCTTCCCCTTCTGACATCACTTCTGGTGATGTCAGAGGGTGTGGCATATGCTAATGAGCTATTATGCTAATAGCCTATTGGATATACTAATGAGCTCCTGCAGAGAGGGCGGGGGGGAGAGAAACTCTAGAGAGAAGGGGTTTAAACTTTAAACCCCTTCACTCCGCTTCCCCCCAGCCCACCTTGGCAGGCCAACTGGGGAAGGGAAGGGGAGGCTTTTGAAGATGCCTCCCCCCTTTTTTGCTTCCCCTTCGGACATCACTTCTGGTGATGTCAGGGGGTGTGGCATATGCTAATGAGTTATTATGCTAATAGCCTATTAGATATACTAATGAGCTCCTGCAGCTCTTTTTCTACGATATGACCCCTGCTCAGAACCATGGTCTTGTGGGGAAAATGAGTTGGGTTGGGAGAACCTCCATATTCAGAGACAGAGAGGCTGCAATCCTAAGGACTAAAGGACTAAGCCCCGTTGAATAACATAGGATTTGCTCCTGAGTAGCTTAGGATTGCTCCCTGATTCTCTGAACACCAATGCTAGGAGGCCACATTAGGGGAAGGCCTTCATATGTTCTTATTGTCATAATGCATCCTTCTCGGATCTCAGATCCTCCCGGCTGCTTTGATCCATCTTGCCTTTGTGTATCTGCCCTACACCGTGTTTGGCTGGGAGCCAAGGGGTGTTCAAAACCTTTACTTTCCTGCCCCCCAGGGATCAAAGAAGTCCTTCCCCCCATTTGGAATTGCTTCTTAATATGAGCTGTGTCATGGGGCAGCCCTGCTGACCCACATGCAAGCTTGTAGCCACGGGGGGCATTTGGGGGCAATGTCCCCCACATACGAGTACACTGCCCCCCTCAGGCAAAAATAAAATAAAATCAAAAAGTTTAAATGTCAGATGTGCTTGACGTTTCCAAAATGTTCCCTTGCACAGTCAGGGAAGCGTCAGTATCATTTTCTTTTTTCCTCGACGGAAAAAATAAATAGTTTTTCAAAAATGCAACAATGAAATAAAATTGCAAAATGCAAAAGAGAGAGAGTCGGAGATTTCCTCCCTCCCCGACTTACACAGAAAAGCAGCCCAGAATTGAGTCTCTCCAGTCGAAAGGACTAGAGGTGGACTAGAGGTTGCAGTGGAGCTGGAGCTGCTTCTGCTGCTTCTGCAAAAGGAGCAGCAGGCACGGCTGGGGTGCCTCCTGGATTTCCCCACACCCCACCAACCAAAATTTTCTGGCTATGCCCCTGCCCACATGAGCTACTCCATTCAGCTCTCCAAAGTGTCTAGGTGCCCAGTTAGCATCCCAGGTGTCTATCCAGCAGTACAATGCTCTCCTGGCTTGCATGACCCTTAGAGGGGTTTCTCTCTCACTTCCTTTGGTACTCTGCCACCAACTGGTCATTTGAGGAATTACTTTGTCAAGAGGGCCAGTACGCCTCTCCTTTCCCTCTGAGTCGCTGTTCAAAGACTTCACCTAGTGCCTGCCTTTCCTGCTACCCAGTGACTGGTTACCATGAGAACAGCTTACTACACCTATGCATTGCTGGAGCATTAATGATTGAACAACTGTTTCCCTTCCATGGTTCCTGATTTGAATAGTGTATTGGAACAATGGAGGTCTATGAGGTATGGAGAACAACCAGCAGCATTTAAAATAGTAAAGGATTGATTAAAAGGTTAAAAAAAATCAACACTCTCTCTGCACAGCAATGGATTGATCGAGGAATACACGCACACCCCGCCCCTCACTCTATACATGCCCCATCTGGTCTTGCTCTAAGTCAGGCTCTGTAACTTAGAAGTCCCATTATTCTAAAAGCTTCCCAATACCTTGGACAGAGCAAGAGTCCAGGAACCCCTTAGAGACTAACACAATATGTGGCAGGGTAGGAGCTCTCGTGAGTCACTGCTCACTTCTTTAGCAGTGACTCATGAAAGCTCCTACCCTGCCACATATTTTGTTAGTCTGTAAGGGGCTACTGGACTCTTGCTCTTTTCTGCTGCTACAGACAGACTAACATGAGTATCTTGATCCGTTATCTCGGAGTCTTTCTGCAGGTAGCCAGTCCTTTGTCTGCTCTGCGCAGCAAGGGGGGACATCAAGAAGGAGTTTAGATGTAAGAGCTCCTTCCTCCCAATGGAATCAAGCAAAATGGACCCGCAACCCTCTCTCCCTCTGGGCCAAGGCATTTTGTCTCTTCTGTTTTCCCACACCCTTGTAGATAAGAGAATCCTTTCCTGTCCCCTCCCCCTTGAATAGTCCCCCGGCATGCTTTTTCTGAGCAAAATGGATCCTGCTGTGTTCATGTTAGGTCTGGGAGAGAATGAAAGAGACCTCGCTTTGTTTGTCTTTTTTTGCCTCGTGGGGTTAATAACAGCTGTGGGGGGAGGGGAGTCGTGGTTGCAGCTGACTTATGGCTACCCCTTGAGTTTTCTTTTTTATTATTTTCTCATTTAAAAAGTGGGATGCAGACGGGAAAAGGGGGTGAGGGGAAAATATAAATTCATCAATCCCAAAATTCTGTAATATTGATGTTTTAATGTCTGCTTCTATATTTGAAATATGTAATACATTTGATGATACATCTGATCTTACCTGTTGTACATAACAACTCATAATATTTGACAAACCCCTTGGAGTTTTCAAGGCAAGAGACATTCAGAAGCGGTTCGCCATTGCCTGCCTTTGTGGAGCGACCCTGGACTTCTTTGGTGGTCTCCCATCCAAAGACTAGCCAGGGCCGACCCAGCTTAGCTTCCAAGATCCAACAAGATCAGGCTGCTTTGCACCATCCAGGTCGGATCAGGTCAGGGTAGTAGCAGAGACGTTTTTCTTGCTGAAAATGGCTGCTTTGGTGGCTGGACTCTATGGAAGTATATCCTGCTGAGGTTCTTCCCTTCCCCAAACCTTGTCTTCTCCAGGTTGTACCTCAAATCTCCAGGAATTTCCCAACCCCAGAGTTCGCAACCTATCCTAAGACCATTCTTTCTGTTCCTCCTCTACACAGCCCATGACAAGTGTATATAAGAGCCAGTTTGGTGTAGTGGTTAAGTGCGCGGACTCTAATCTGGGAGAACCGGGTTTGATTCCCCACTCCTCCACTTGCAGCTGCTGGATGACCTTGGGCAAGCCAGAGTTCTGACAAGAGCTGTCCTTGAAAGGGCAGTTCTGAAAGGAGCTCTCTCAGCCCCACCTACTTCACAGGGTGTCTGTTGTGGGGAGGGCAAGGGCAAGGGAAAGGAGTTTGTAAGCCGCTCTGAGACTCTGAGTGAAGGGTGGGTTCTTCTTCTTCTTCTTCTTTAAAACATGCCAATGAAAATGTTACCTTCCCAATAGGGCAAATGTTTCTGAGCAAAGCAATACCTCATTTGTTTTTAAATATGTTCTCAAAGTGCTCAGTAGCATCCAGAAATAAATAAAAAAGATGACATTACAGAACTTTATGTAATATATATTAGTGAACTTCCTTAGTTTTATATGTGAAAATAACATCAAAATGATGCATTCCCCATACTAGGTCTATGTTTGTTCTCATGTTGTATAGAAACGACATAATGATCTATTCAGGAAAGAAATGGAATGATAGTGTCCCCGCATCAGATCTAAATTTCAAAGCAGGCTGGAATATGAAATTCTCATAGACTTTATTTGCTGCGAGCATTGAAATTAAATTTGAGACATTTCGGTGACAGGCATACATTTATCACCATCTGTGTGATCAGAGCCAGCCACGTTGTGAATGGTAGCGATCTCCGCAGCCTTGCTTTTGCTTGAGTACGCTTCACTTCTCTTCTGCTTGTGTGGGTATTTTGGGGTCTTCTGAGTCTTATCGATCACACAACCGGGATTCGGTAGCAAGGCAGAACCGTCCTAGAGTCCTCCACTCTAGTCACTGCTGTCCTCTTGCTAGTCTTATTCTGGCTGTTGTGTACTGGTAATTTGTGACCTTCCCATAGAGCCACAGAGTTGGAAGGGGCCAGACAGGCCAGACAGGCCATCTAGTCCAACCTCCTGCTCAATGCTGATCAGCCTAAAGCATCCCTGACAGGTGTTTTTCTAGCCACTGCTTAAAGACTGCCAGGGAGGGGGAGCTCACCAACTCCCTGGGAAGCTGATTCCACTGCTGCACAACTCTTTAAAACGTTTTCCCTGGTATCCAGCTGGTACCTTCCCACCCTTGATTTAAACCCATTATTGTGAGTCCCATCCTCTGCTGCCAACAGGAACCGCTCCCTGCCCTCCTCTAAGTGATGGCCTTTCAAATACTTTAAAAGACCAATCAGCCTTCTCTTCTCCAGACTGAACATTCCCAGATCCCTCAGCCTTTCCTCTTAGAGCTTGGTCTCCAGGCCCCTGATCATCCTCATCGCTTTCTTCTGTACCCACTCCAATCTGTCCACATCCTTTTTGAAGCGAGGCCTCCGGAGAACTGCCCCAGCTGTCTCCAGGGGAGCACCTGTTGATGCGTTCCCTGGTGCGTGCTTGCTTCTTGAGAATGAAATCCAAAGGATCTCAGACAACAGCCACCACCCCAGAGAGCTCTGGCTCACCCCTTACCAGTTTTATTGACTAGTGAGGTACTGAGCTTAAGTAGGGTTGCCAGCCCTCAGGTGGGGCCTGGAAATCTCCTGGATTTATGACTGATCTCCAGTCTACAGAGATATGGAGACAATGGCAGCTTTTGAGGATGGACTCGGTGGCATACCTTGCTGAGGTCCCAGCCCTCCCTGAACCCCATCCTCCCCTCACTTCACCCCAAAACTCCAGGAGGTTCTCAGCCTGGAGCTGGCAACTCTGAACTTAACCCATATCACAGCCGTGGCCTTCAGAAGAACCCAGGCTACATGCATCCCTTAGCCAGTTTGGTGTAGTGGTTAAGTGCGTGGACTCTAATCTGGGAGAACCGGGTTTGATTCCCCACGCCTCCAGTTGCAGCTGCTGGATGACCTTGGGCAAGTCATAGTTCTGTCAGAGGTGTTCTCTCAAGGGCAGTTCTGGAAAGAGCTCTCTCAGCCCCACCTACCTCACAGGGTGTCTGTTGTGGGGAGGGGAAGGGGAAGGAGATTGTAAGCCACTCTGAGACTCCTTCAGGTAGTGAAGGGAGGGGTATAAATCCAATCTCCTCCTCCTCTTCTCTAAATAGCCAGTGTGGGGTAGTGGTTAAGAGCATTAGGGAAGAAACTCAGGATATAAATGAAGTAAATCAGTAAATACTATATCCAGGTGGTTCCTTGCAGGTGATTCACATCAAGAAATGACTTGTGGCTTGTCAGGCAACTACAAAGTGCTTCAAGGGATGACAAAACATCCCCCAAAACTTTGCTCAAGGTAGGATAATTTATCACAAACTTTGAATAAAACTGCTTCCAATCTGCTTCCAAACGGCTTCCACTTGTATAATTGAGAAACAAATGCTATGGACATAGTAACCTTTGTGAATATGGGATCTTCAGAAAGAGTACGCGGAAGAGAAGCAGATCCTAACATGTGGTGTCCAGTGCATCGGAGAAAAGGAAGTCCCAGGTGTTCACTTCAGGGCAGATAGACTTCTTCTTTTCTTTTATGCTGCTCAGTGACACTTTGTCCTGTTGCTAAGTGGGTGATAACACTTTCTTTGACTTGGGCCTGCAAAGAAATGATCAGATCGGCCTGCAAAGAAATGATCAGATCCCTCCGATCGGCTAGGCCAACTAAGGTGGT
>NW_015172028.1:371620-376100 GCF_001447785.1 Gekko japonicus | reverse complement strand
CGGGCTCCCCTCAGCCACGGGGTGCCCAGGCAAGCCAAGAAAAGGCATGGGGGTGTGGCCTAATAGGCTAATGAGCCACACTGTAAGGGGTGTGGCCTAATAGTCTAATGAGTTTTTGCTGTTGGGTGTGGCCTATTATGCTAATGAGTTCCTGCTGGGCTTTCTCTACAAAAAAAGCCATGTTGGCAACTCCAACAGACAGGTCTCTGGTGTCTCTTCACCCAAAACAAAGAGCCAATTCCCCTGTGGCAGCCATTTTATGATAGCAACTTTTCTTAACATTCCAGAAATGTCCACTGGGTGAACAAGGTAAGTGACCGTGTGCTACATATTCAGCACCCACATGCTCTTATATGGAGGCCAACATCAACACAGGGTCAATGTGTTCAGAGTGTTGAAGTAGGATTGGGCAGACACATGTTCAAATTCTGCTGAGCATTGGAGTTCACTTGAATGACGGACCACTTACTGTCTTAGCTTAAACCACCTCAGAAATATTGTGAGGGTACTGAAAATAAGGGAGCACTAAGTACCTCAGTGAATTGCAGACAATGGCTGGAGTAGTGGTGGTCTCAAGCATAGTCATTGTAGCCTGAAGCCCTTCCAGAACAGGACCATTTGTGAAGATATGAGAGGCTCATTAGAGTAAATCAGTTTGTTAGCCACTGAGATGGTTCCAACTCAGTTTGGTTCCATACAAAGATATCCCCCTACCCCTAGTTTGCAATGTATGTGTGTATGTTAAGTGCTGCCAGGTCACTTCCAGCTTATGGAGACCCTATGAATTAATGACTTCCAAAACTTCCTATTGTTAACAGTCTTGTGCGGGTCTAGCTAACTGAGAGAGAGAGGAGAGATTGGATTTATACCCCGCCCTTCACTACCTAAAGGTGTCTCAGAGCATCTTGCAAACTCCTTTCCCTTCCCCTCCCCACAACAGACACCCTGTGAGGTAGGTGGGGCTGAGAGAGCTCTTTTGAGAACTGCCCTTGAGAGAACAGCTCTGACAGGACTATGACTTGCCCAAGGTCATCCAGCAGCTTCAACTGGAGGAGTGGGGAATCAAACCCGGTTCTCCCAGATTAGAGTCCACGCACTTAACCACTACACCAAACTGGCTCTCTGAGGGCCATGGCTTCCTTTATTGAGACCATGTGATGTTGAGTCTTCCTCTTTTCTTGCTGCCTTGAACTTCCCCTTGCGTTATTTTCTTTTTCAGTGACTCATCATAGAAACATAGAGTTGAAGGGATCTCTAGGGTCATCTAGTCCAACCCCCTGTACAATGAATGTAATTCACAACTGTCTCCCCCCCCCACACCCCAGTGATCCCTGCTCCATGCCCAGAAGATGGCAACCCCCGCCCTGAATCCCTAGCCAGATGACCTGGAGAAAATTGCTTCCTCACCCCAAAGTCTTGTCTTCTCATAGCTAGATTCAACTCCAGTAATACCTTAGAGAACAACAGGATTTTTTTGGGGGGGTACGAGCTTTCAAGAGTCAAAACTTCCTTGGTTAGCCTCAGGTGGGTCATTTTAGCTTCTAGGGAGAGTTCCGGCTTGATTTGATCCAGACCACTGGCTCCTAAACTTTTTGGTATGGTGACCCAGAAGTTCAAATTTACTTGGTATGGTGACTCGTTGATTTATTGTCACATGAATTTGGACCATAGAATGCTAGGTTCCACAGCCAACAACTGAGTACACGCTTGTCAGAAAGGTTATACTTTATTGCAGAGCTATAGATGTAGTAACGTGGCCACTGTTAGGAATGGCGACATTTCTACAAGCACAGTGGGATGTAGGGTATTCGTATGCCACCCCCCTATCCATAGGCCAATTGGCCTGACTCCCGCGCATGGGAGAAGGGGCCCCAGACCGAAAGTGATCCCACGGCTACATGATGCCCAGACACCACACCGGCAATCTCCAAGGTCACTGATAATGAAGCGCTACAGAAGCAGAGAAGGAATGAAGCAGCGACTGGTACACAGGTCAAGCAACTAAGAGCTGTTGTTTTTATTATTTTTTAACTGCGGGCTCTCCTATTTTATAACCATTACTTAAGCTTAAGTTATCCCAGAAAAGTTTACTTAACACAACTATTAATGTGGAATCTGTTGAAATATTTAGTGCACTTACATAAGTTATTTACAGTTTTTGATGCAAATGCATAAAACTATCTGATCACAGGTTATAGCTTTGTGAGCTATAAAAATGATAGGCACAGCCAAGTGGATCTCGTTGAGCCTTGGAGGGTACCAGATCTATTTATTTTTCGGCTATTTAAAATTGAATTTAAAAATAGTGTACGAAGAATTAATGCATCTCTTCCGCACCCCCGTGAAAATGCACATTCCTGTGCTTGCCTAGTCAGACGTAAGTGTCTGTATTCAACAGGGCTGACTCCCAGATAAGTGGCAATAGGATTGTTTTGTAAGAAGGCCCCATTCAGTTAAATGGGACTTACTTCAGGGAAAACACACAGAAGAAGGGGGATATTTGGCCTCACCTGGGCATACAGGGCCTTTACACCCCAGTTTACTTCTTCTCTAAAGTACAGATTGAGAAATCAAAACATGGAAAAGAGGCCACGGTTTATTCAGGTTGCTCCCTATTTAGCTGAAAGCTTCAGATTTCAGACCTGAAGCTCCAGATTGAGAAATCAAAACATGGAAAAGAGACCACAGTTTATTCAGGTTGCTCCCTATTTAGCTCTCTCTTACAATACCATTTTAGAATAGAAGGATGCTGTAGGCTGAACCTCCATTAGGCAGGTGGTTTAGTCCAACCTGTATGACCCCTGCCAACTCTGTGATTCTATGATTGTGTGATCTCCCTCCATATTCCATTTAACTCCAGTTGAACGTTTCTCGTTTTGGGAAATTCATCTCTTTCTAAACATTAAGTCCCCGCATTCTGTCTCTGTCCATGTCTAGTGTGAAGGAGGGAATGAAGCTGGGATTTTAAGTGTGTGAGATGCAGGCTTGGGGAGCACACCCAAGAGATCCTTCCTGGATTGAAAAAATACTGCAAACCCATATGAGAGGAAGGTACCAGATCATTCTGTTCCTCCACCAGTGCTACCACACTGATTACAAACCTCTCCTAGCAAAATGTCAGCTTTAAAAAGCGAACGTTGCCAATCAGTAGCTCGTGACTCAGCAGAGCAGTTAGTTAACTGTCTTTAAACAGGCACCAAGCAGAACCCCACAGCCCTCCAGTCTGCATTGGCTCTCTCTTTGCAGAAGATTGAAGAAGTGTCTATAAATTGCCAGAAGGTGTATATCAGAAGCCAGAAGATGTATACAAATCCCCAGCAATCAGAGACAATGAGTCAAGGATAGCTTGAGTTTCTGGCAATTCCTAGAGCTACCCATTGTCACTCCTGGGTTGTACCCTGAAGGCATGTGCTTGCACAGAGGACGACAGAGATTTTGTCTTTTTTTTTTTTGTTTCTTCTGCTGTCATTCAGAGCAGTGGCAGGCAATGAAGACAATCAGCAGTGGCAATCCACTAGTCATACTTAAGGCTGTCTTTTGAGCTGAGAATGGATCTGAAACGGTGTCACCATGATCTATGTCCAATACTCGATCTGGTATCCGGTGTGACAAATTTGGAATCGTTTTCTTTTGTATGAGAGGCAATTGATCGTCAGCAATGTTTTCCCTTCCTTATAGTCTGCGTTCACTGCCATAGAAACACCCAACGGCGTTTAGCATCTCTTTCTTAAAGGACTGAAATTGTTTTCCGAGCATCTGCTCTCACTTATAAAGAAGCAAGGATGAGAATTGATGGAACTGCATGAAACCCCATGTCAACAACGCACAATGGTTATTTGTTAAATGGACTGGAATCTTGGTCGGAAAAGCAATTTTGATCACTGGCTGGCTTGAAGGGAGGAAGCTGCAGGTTGGGGTGGGGGAGGGAAAGGCAAAGCAGTGAATTAGATGAGCTAGGAAAATTGAGGGGTGGACACAGCGAATGCTCTACCCATGTAATTTTTGCTGTTTCTAAAGCCTTTAAGGGTCTAGCACCATGCTTCAATTTTAAGCACAGCTGGTTGCATTTGAGAAGGTCATAATGGCTGGATTGCAGTAACCACCATGATGAATAGATGGAAAACCTGCAATGGTGTTATGATGCCCCCATCCACTTCCCTCCCTCAGAGACAAGATTTTCCCTCTGTTTTTCTTTCCCTTTTGTGACTGAGCTGCCCTAGTTATCTGTTTTCTTCTTTCCTGAAGAATTCTGACTGTCCCATCCTGTCACAATATAATATTTTGACTGTTTGCTCTATCCAGGAACCTGAGGGAAGGAATGGGAGCCCCCTTTAACTTATACAACTTAAATGGCACTTGAGAAGTTTTTTGTATTCCAAATTAACAAAATATTTTATTCAACGTAGAGGGGAAAGGTCAGGTGAAATCAGGGGTAAAATTTCTGAGGTAACTCAATATAGATAACTCTGAGGTAAAATCA